>NW_018736528.1:0-31106 GCF_002204515.2 Aedes aegypti
TTTTCAACACAGATCCTCAAGCGATTCGAGTGAGAGTGCAGAAAAATGCGAGGATTTTTTCAGACACTCTCTCTCTCTCTCGTTGCGATGCTCACCATCACTCACACTTCAAACGAACTCTCGAGTCTGCCGCCCGAACAGACAGTCCTCGGGGAGTTGTGAGAGCACCCTTTTTTGATGGAATTTAACTCGTTTTTTTTTGTGCTGCATCTTCCTCGCTCATTTTTCGTTGCCTCGCTGCTTAGCATTTTTTGGCTCCCTCGCAAAGAGGCACTGGCAGCACGCTGCTCTAGAGTATGTCACCGAACTCTGATGATGTTGAGGAGAATTATCAAGCCTGCACACGCTCCACAGTGTCGCAGTGACTCGGACAATAACCGTCAAAAATTCAATGTTCTCAAAATCGATTGTAACCCTCTATTACCCCAACTGGCCCGCCTTTAGACGGGGTACACTTTGGAATTTTGTTTATTTTTTCGTAGCTCGGAAATCAAAATGATTTTATTTTTGGCTTATACCTTGACTCATAACACGCATATAAGAAAAGTTTTTTATGACTTTTGAAACTTTTTGTATTTTTATAAGAGGTTTGAAAAATTGCATTCTTATATAACCTACAAATGCCTGGGGTTCATTTAACGTGTCATATAAAAAATCGTACCTTTTATATTTTTCTACGATCAACCTATCACAAAAGAAGAGCCTGGGGGTATTAATATAATTTCAAAACTGTTTTTTCGTTAGTTACACGGAAAATAAAATACGCTCCGAAAAAAATTAAAAAATTTAATGTCTTTAAAAGCACCGTTAAAATTTAAATTTTATTATGCCAAAAATCAACAACTAGAAAAGGCTTCAAGAAAAAAATGAAAAAAGCTAGGGATGTTCAAAAATAAAATTATAAAAATCAAAAACAAAAATTTAAAAATTTGCAAATAAAAATAAATAATTTCCCAAAACGTGTTTAGAACGATTTTAGATAACGAAAAATACTTAAATCGAAAATAAAAAATTTGGTATTAGAGGGTTAATATTTTCTATAGACTTCTATACTATTGAGGGACGATTTCTCAAAATTTGAGATTAATCTGTTTTGTTTTCTATTTTTGGCAGGCATCGTAAGTGCGGGAAAGTCTGCAAAAATTCAAACAGCTGTATCTCAACGGAATAATAACCGATTTAAGCTCAATAGGCCTCATTTGAAAGCGTAGTCTTAAGCCTTGGCTATAATAACATACATTTCAACACATTAAGTTGTATGTTGTAGTGAAAATGTTTTTTTTTTTTTTTGCAATACTTCTCTAAAATTTTAATAAATTTTCAAAATTTCGTCCCGTTTTATGTGAAGTGTTTCGGAAAATAAGTCTCTCATTATAAAGCAGCAAATGAATCCATACTTTCTGTAGTGTATTAAGTTTTCTTACACCCTCTTTGCTCCTAGAGGTGACAATTCCATTTTATTTTTCATCATAATTTATCTATTTCATCATTCAAATCTGTATAATGTGTCATAACTCGTTTAAAAACTATACTGAAATTACTACAAGGAACTTAAATATGTATCTCTAGATTGGGTTTGTACACAAATTTCTGCATTACAACTATTTTTTTTGTAATAATAGCCTTTTTATTCGATTGGATGACAAAACTTAATTTGGACAAATTTCACTAGAAAATCGAATTTTCAATTTGGCAGTTATTTCCAACGGGGTGATATCAGGTATCCAATAAAGTTAACAGATTACCATTATCAAGCGATTTGGGACGTATTATAGGTTTTGTCCGGCATTTGTATGAAGGGCCGCCACTGTGCGCTCGTTCGATTCTACATCAAGTTCTGTGTGTCCTCTCAAAATTTGAGCTTATTTCGATGAAAACTGGGCAAAGCAAGCAATTCATTAAATCGGTCATAGCGTTTACCCATGACCCATTACCCATCATTTATATAAATGAAATTCCCTGATAAATCCAGGTTTTTTCATGCATTAAAAATATTTTCAGATCCAATTCTTCAAAATACATAAATGATTGACGAATTTTTAATTTTAAATAACTGGCGTCGTATCCAGAAATGTTTCTCTGGCTGGCGTTCTGAAGATCTCTTCAGGAGTTATTTTTGTGATCTCTTTAGGAATTTTTTTTTTGTGATCTCTCAAGAGTATTTTTCACGAAAAAAAATACTATGTGGAATGCATCATAAATCCCTACGGAGACCGTCTCAGTTTCATTTAGAAGGAAACCCCAAGTTCTCCAGAAATTTGTCCATTGATTTTTCCATCGATTTTCCTAGGAATTCCCGTTTAGAACATGTTGAAAAAATAAAAATTCCTACAGAAATCCTTCAATTTTTATAATGTTCCAAGACTCCCGGACAACCAGTGTTTATTTTCGAGAGCGATAATTTTGAAACTATTGACGAACGCCATTGCGGGACAAAAATCTATGAGGAAATTGTAATACTGGTCGCACTGGCTGATTCAATTGACAAGAAAAGTAATCACCTATCTCGATGCGTGGGGAAACGTCTATCCAGAAACGATCAAGAAAATAACATATCATTGATTACAGTACACAGCTGAGAAAATTTGCACGTAATGAGTAGAGATTTGTTAGAAAGGACGATTTCAATAATAAACTTTTTGATTTATAATCTAAATTTGCCGAAATAGTCATTTTTAGAGTCGTAGAACAGGTAGAAAGTGAGGTTACGAGTCGCCACTGATGAAAAATAAATAAAATTAGATGCATCTGGAAGCACATGCATATTGCTGTAATTCCGGACATATTTTGAAATGGCCACGTCCCCCGGAACCTTCTATAGAGTAGTCATGTCAGTCAGTGGTTCTAGAAATGCTTCCGGAATTATCACCTTCAAAAATCTTGAAGTTTGATGCCCATATATATTGATATGGTTCCGATAATGTTTATAATTGGGGAAGTGCCCCAGAGCACCTGGATTAGACCTGTTCATATTTTAAAAAAATATCTGGAAATCTACCGGTCAAGCAGTATTCGGAATTCTCATGCCAAGAACATTGTCTGGTCAAATTTTCAGCTTATTGATAAAGATTTCAGTATGCTTCAAGTTGAAAAATTGTTTTTGGACTAATTTCAAGGTTTAAAAAATCATAACCAGCATATGGAAAATCAAAACCACTTGATATTACCACTATTTGAAAGCTAATTTTATTCTGTTATAGTTCGTCGAACACGCTAATAAGATTAAATTGAGTTTTAACATTGTTTGATCCAAATTTGTACTCCGCAGTACCCAGAAATTACAGTTTTCTCAATATACATGGTATATAAAACACCCATTGGCATTATTTTTTCAGGCCCTAGTCAACGGGAATCAAACATAATACATTTATGAATTCATTGACCATCAATAGATTACATGTTGCTTAAGGCAATAAATTACAATAAATGCCCAAAGACCGAGCACCGCATCGCAACCTGATGATAGTTAAATCATGCATGACACACGTACCGGAAACGAATGAATTGAACAAGTTAGCATTGCTTTTTCTTTCCGAGTGATGATTGTTTTGATCGCATTTCACTGATCATTTAGAACGATTTGAAAACAATCATCATCATCGACTGAGGAAAGGCAGTGCTAACGTGTTCATTTTTTGTATTCTTTGAAGCTCACGGTGGTGCTCTTGGCTCACCACAGTGGATTTACAACGTGCTTTATAATAACCTATTTTTACAATTTATTTTCGTAAGATAAATGGTAACTTTGAACGGGATTGACTTTTAGATATGCATTGAGCTTGAGCTTGCTTGAGCTTGATTGGCCGCCCGTGGATGCACTCCAGTATCGCCAGATCAGCTGCACTTACACAAGGAACCAACCGAATGACTGCTTGGGACTAACAGGCATCCTCAGTGTATAAGTGCTGGTGATCTTCTATTTTTAGGCAACAATGGCACCTGCCACGTCAGAATGCAGACCAATGAGGGGAAGGGGGAGGAATTGATGATGCATTGAACTGACTCCCACGTAGACCATATATTCCACTGCATCCACGTCAGTTCATGCGGGAGTGTATGGATTGGGGGAAAGGCATGGCAGATAGGTTTGCTTTTGTGGTTAGCAGACTGCCTATGTATCAGGCGTAAGGAAAGGCAAGCGCGTGGAAGAATGGAAGTGTTAGGGAAACGGTTTCTTGTCCGTCTCTGGTTCTAGCGTTTGCTATGAACGAATAGTTTGAGTGTGATATATTTAGAATGGAAGATAGAAGCAAGTGAGTGATATATACAACTACAAAGTACGAGGAAAGGGACGGGCCTGGGATTGAACCCATGACCTTCTGCATATGAAGCAGAAGCGGTAGCCATCAGACCACCAAACCCGTCTTTTAGATATGCATTGTCATCATGTCTGGAAATTAAAAATCCAAATTTTTCATGCTGGCTTGCTGTTCAGTGAAAACACTTCCCGAAAAAAGAGATTTTCAAGAACCTCGAGATACAAACCTCAACCAAACTATGTTAAAACTTGCTCCAATCATAAAATCGTGTTCAGCAAAAGTTCTTAGAATTGAATAAACTACTATGTAGAAATATTTCCGATAATTTCGTTCGGTATGTTTCCGATGTTTCGTTCGGTAGTTATGATTTTTTAAAGCTTGAAAATAGCCCAAAAAACACATAATTGATTTGAAGCACAACTAAATTTACTCTATATTGAGTGAAATTTTGGCTAGAAGTTAATTTCGCAATGAAAAATCAAAGTATAGGTTGACTAGGGAGTTTCCAGACATTTTTGAAAAAAATGAATAGGTCTAACCTGGATCCTACTATAGAGTTGTCAGTACATCTAATGGTTCTGAATATGCTGCCAAAAGCATCATTTTGAAGTTTGATGCCTACGTAGATACAGTTCCGAATAATATTTACATGATTGGAGATACAAACATGACTGCCTTATTTTCCGGAACCTGTTTTACGGAAATGGCCATATTTCGGAGGGTTTCCAATGAATCTTAATGCATTCGCCGGCCTTCAATTTTCTATTAGTTCTAGTTTCTAGGAAAATTTTAAACATCTATTCAACTTCACACCGCACAAAATAAAACAAGCGACAGAAAAATGCCATTTGCAGGGCTGGTAGCAAAAATGGGCACCGAAAAAAGTTATTTTAGTGACCAGATTTGAGAAATAAGTGACTAAAAAGTGACTTTCGATTTTCGAAAAAAGTGACTAAAAGTGACTTGACAATCAAGGAATTGTATTTATATTTTTTTGTTATTTTTACTACTAACCTGCCAAAATTATAACATATTTTGTTCGAAAAAAATGCGCTAACTGAGTAACAAAAATCTGTTACAACCCTTTTGCAATCCACTAGTCGGGTTGTCTTCAGGGAAATGTCAAGAAAAAAAATTTGTCCGCGAAGAATTTCTAAAAATAAATCCTAGTTTAATTTCTAATGAAGCTTGTGTGAGTAATAATGATGAATACCTACGATGATCTCTGAAAGATTTCTTGGATTCTTGAAGAATATATTTCTTGATAAATTGTTATGATAATCAAAAATGTTGGAAAAATTTCTAGAGGAACCTAATGATGAATCCCAGATGCCATTAATCGAGGAATTCTTGGAAAAGATTTTATCCAATAATACTTTAAACTTGCTTAACTAGCTTGAGCAATTCCGCAGAGTAATTGTGGATGAATTTTTGAGAGAATCCTTATAAAAATGCCTGGATTAAATATAAAAAGACGTAGGAATTATTGTAGGGTGTCTTGCAAAAATGTCGATTTTTTTTTCGAAAAACTCTGCAATGAACCTTTGGGGAAGAACTTTTGTAAGACCTGCGGGAAGAATCCTAGAAGTAACGCTTGGAGAAATCAAAGAATCAGTGGATAGACATCTAGAGGAAATACTGAGATTTTTTCTTTCAGAGTAATCTCTGTGCAAATTACTGGAGGTAGTAGCGTAGGAATGCTCTAAAATGTTTAGTACCAAATTCAGAAGAAATTCCTCTAAGCTTCTATTGAAAAACTGGTGGCGTTCCTGGTGGAGTTCTTGAAATTATTCCAGAAGGAATCTCTGGATAAATAGTTACGTAATAACCTCTGAAGGTTTCTCTGGAGCCTCTAGAACAGGCCTGCCCAACCTTTTTGGCTCTTTTTCGACATAAATAGTTGGTGCGTTCTCAAGAATAGAAAGATATGAACAAAATTAGTCTCAAATGAAAGCTTGGTTGTATATTTGGTTAATTCATGCTGAAAATTTAAAAATTGTATCAACCTCTTTGTTACCGACGCAATTAAGTTCAAAAAATGATCCGGCCGGACTGATTTTTACCTTTGCTTGTATCGCTAGCGAAGAGTTTGATATAAATTTAAAATTTTCAGCATGGATTAGACAGATATACTACCAAGCTTTCATTTGAGACTAATTTTGTTCATTTCGGTCTATTCTTGCGAACGCACCAACAATTTATATCGAAAAAGAGCCAAAAAGGTTGGGCAGGCCTGCTCTAGAATGTTGCACCAGAATTCACTGCAAGCAGATTAACTATCTCTTTCCGACGACTTCAATCGACAGTTTCTTTATGAAAAAGCTTTTTTATAAAAAGTAATTCAATAAACAATGTTTCAAAGAGTCTGCTTTTTCAAAACCAGTTTAATTTTTTTTGGTTTTTTTTTTGCAACAGTAAATTGATTGGTTACCAATAGTTTTACAATTCAAAAAGTTAGTTGACTTTGGAAAGTATAGAATCATAATTTAATAGTATTCCGCTGGTTCGGATTGCTTCAAGTTCGTCAAAAATTAATGGAGTTCTGGAGCTACCATGGGAAAGACAAGGTTAAGGCAAAAAAGTGGCTGTAGATGCCATATTGATTATAATATCTTTGGAGACCTTAACTAAAAATAAACACTTTTTAGAGATATGCATTGAACTAGTATCCAAGCCTTACAAAAGATCTACTTTCCTGAAAATATACTATTTTTCTTACCGGTAGTAAGCTTTAATCTTTTCCTATAAAATTATTTATTTCATATGGAACTGGGGAATCGTACTTGCCCAAGTACTTGCCTTTCCATTTTCCAGTCCTACTTCCTTATTTAAACAAGTCTTATTCGGAATAATAAAATAACTAATAATTAATTGACTGAATTTCTCAAGTAGTGTTGTAATAGCGGCGCAGCCGAAAGTTTTTTTAATTGAACAAATTTTGTTTACAAATGGACATATTCTGCCATAATAATTACTGGTTCGAAGTAACTTCCCTGCATATAGCCGGAATCCGTTGATAATTCCAGGTTGAATAAAATTCCCTGATAATTCCAGGTTTTACCAGGTAGTAGAAACCCTGCTAACTTAAACTTAGCTTAAATTAAAAAGGCCGATTCATAATTTTCTCCCGAAAATTTAGCTCAAAATAGTGGAAAAAAGTGACTTTTTGACGAAAAAAGTGACTTTAGTTGAAATGGCTTTCAAAAAAGAGACTTTAAAGTGACTGGCCTCAAAAAAGTGACCAAGTCACTAAAAAGTGACTCGCTACCAGCCTTGCATTTGGACATGACCTCGGAAAATCCGGAACATCTCCGGTATCCGGTGGTCAATATGCATGGTCAAGTAAAGTTCTTGAAACTAGACCAAATTTGTCCTCGGCGGCGTCAGGATGCATCCAATTTCATTTATTTTTCATAAAGCTAAGTATTTGAAACTAGGCAAAATTTTGCCTATCCCCTGTACATACACCAGCTACACCTTTGTCGAAGACCGTCCTCAAATCGGACGCCTCAGAAATTAGTTATTGATTTTAAGTGTGAATTGACAATCTTTGGCTGCTAGAATTGAGCTGCTCCGTAAGCATCACTGGGTAACGCAGCAATGTTGCCTGTTCAGAAGATAAATGATCACTGTTGCAGAATTTCCGATTTGATATAAATCAATAACTGATTATTGAGACACCTGATTTGAATACGGTCTTCGGCAAAGTAGTAGGTATAGGTATTTATCACCTATAGGTGATAAATGTAAGTTATAGTATTAGCATATTACTAACCATCAGAGGCTCATTGGAAAAAAAAACTATGACCGATTGAATGCATTGCTTGTTTTTTCCATAGTTGTTCTCATGCAAACTTTAAAGGTCTTGTGCAGTCTCAGTTTTTATCCCAATGAGTTCAGATGAGCGGTGTGAAGCTAAAACGATATTTGGAATCACCCTAATATTTATTCTTCTGTGTAGTTCAACAGGAAGTTAATCTTCTTCATTCGTAATAGGTATGAGTTCAAAAGCCGCTCAATGCGATGCATAAGTATTTCAACAAATATTTTTCTCAAGACAACCACTTGTAACGGTTCAGTGACGTTTTAACTAGTATTTTAGTCTCTCTTGATTAGTAATCGAGTAAATAAGCTTCACGAGATGTTGTTAGTGCAACAATATTACGTATCAGATAGAAAAGTCCCCACTGGCTAATGAGTAAGCGTAAGCAAGAGCAGAAACTACCACCAACCACTATGAGTTCCACAACTCGCTTCTTGCCAGTCGATCGCGTTCAAATGAGCTCAGCTTGTCATGCAAATAATGCGCGTCGCAAACCAGTTTCGATGATCAACTCGACCTAATCGAACCAATAGAATAATGAGATACGAACGACATTGTAGGCTTCAGGAATGTAGGTCTGTGGATACGAGCCAGAAGTAAGGTAAACACTTGCACACACCCCTCTAAGACCTGTCGATCCACACTTTGGTACATCTTGAATTACTTTTAGGCATACGTGCATGTCGCAAGCTCGTTGAAACTTTGATATAGTCTCCTCGTACCTCGTAAAGTTGTAATACCGCAATTCAAGATCGATAATGATCGCTCGTCGTAATTTGATAGAGAGAACTTCCACTTGTGTATTCCATTCTAATGTCTTAGTTGATTGACAAGTTTCCCTAAAATAGTCTCTACCGGCTATATCGAGAGTCAGTTGGATGATGCACCGTGCCTCCTGCATTGCGCTATAGACAGACACTTGCGACACCTTCTTGACGTATGAAATCCGTTGAAAATGGTAAACACAAATCACAGCTACGAGCCTTTTTTACGACCACCACTTGTTTGGATTTGGTTCGAATGCGCGCAAAACTGCATTTCACTTCAATGTTTACCCTTAAGCTATCTGTTTGTATATATAGGCGCTTGCATATAACGTGTGCCACGGTTGCGCACTGCCAAGTGTGTCTTATAAATAAGCGACCGATAAGTGATAACGAAATGAACCGCGTGTTAGCCAGTGCAAAAGACGGTCAATGAGTCGGTTGGTCTTTGAGTTCTGGTTGATGCAATTCGAACTCCTGATTAATAGTATACCGGCAGTGGTGGCCGAAGAGTGAACCCACTGCTTTCATATATTTTATTTCACTCTGTATCACTAATAACACACTTTCGGGTTGTTTACCAGCCAAAGTATCTGGTAGACTTCAAGTCTTCTGAGATCGATACAAGTCTGTATAACAATTAGAACTTTAGCGTCAGCACTGAGTGTGACAGAGCGTTTAGCGTATAGTTCATAATTGGTGCAAACCTGATACACCTAGAATGTCTCAGTTCGTTCAACTAACTTTCAAGATTTGTCATTTATTATATTCATTCCTCAGACACCATGGATACATGTAAAAAAAGAAATGTTTGTGATGTTTCTCCAAAATTTGAATTTTAATCGAGTTATTAGATATATTTACTGCAATGTGTTCGATCAGCTTTTGAGCGTTGCCTAAAAACCTAGTACACGAAAACATTATCTAATGCATTTGTATCCCTGACAAACACATATTATCTCGCCCAAGTTTAGCGAATACTTAAAACGTTAAATCTCTAATAAAACTTACCAACAGAATATGATGACGGCAATAGCAACGCTAGTCGCACAGGTCGGATAGCTGGACAGGAACAACCCATGCTTGTAATAGAGTTGTGAAACCCTGGACGGCAAGGTGGTCGCCTTCTCCTCGGCTTCCCGACCCACCGTAGGCTTCTGGCGCGAAATGGTACGCCCAGTGGCCGATATCGGCATCGGCGTCGTCACTAGTTTTGTATTGCCGGGCGTTACCAAGGCGCCGGGCGGCAACGCAACCGGGAACGGCTGCTGGGCCGTATGTTGTAGATGCTGGCTGTGGTGGGCGTGATTGTGGTGTTGCGAGGGCAGGTGATTCTGCTGCTGTTGTTGGTAAGGGTATTGGGGCATTTGGCCTGACCCATTACCACCACCGCCACTTCCACCGCCAGCCGGCGAAAAGTGCGCGTCAATGTTCGATGACGTCGTCATCTAGAAGCGTATTCCGAAGACACTTTTCAGCACTATCAATCACTCCCGCTTCTAAGCACGTTGCGTGCGTCTCTTTAAGAAGCACTTGCTAATGAACTTTTTTTTGTTTAAAACTCGTTCCTTTTCAAGGCCACCGAAAATAATCCCAATTACTGATGCTGTGACCGTTTCTTCTCGTTTGCTTCGTCTCTAAGTTTACGTACAGACTCACAAAAAATTCCATTATCTTTTCGAGCGTTTACAGCGCTTCTTCTCGTCATTCTTACGCCACAACTTGGTTTTAATTTTTGCGATCTTCTTCTGCACCACACACTTTTCAATTCATTCTTCTGCACTTTGTATTTCGTATTTCTTCCACCGGAGAACCTTTTCATGAACTTCTATCGAGAGTACATACAGTGGCTTTAATCAATCTTTATTGACTCGCAAAGCGGTGTACATTTCCCATGAATGATAGCACATAGGTAGTTATATCACTGGTACACAGATATACGAGTTTATTATACACATGCAAATCTGGTCACTGGTCGGCACTGCTGCTGGCTGTAGAATGTAAAATCACCTCAATGATAATCAACTTTGCTGTCATGCTTCCATTTCTGACGTGGGATGCCACTGTGGGACAAATAGGGGGGAGACCGTGCAACAAATATCAGACACCGGAAAAACACGAAGGGACGAATGACCCACGGGTTTAAAGTCCCCCTCATCAAACAACAATAACAACAACAACAACCAGAAAAACATGACTTTGTCGTAGTTTCTCCATTTTTATAGTATATTAGAGAGGTTTTAGCTACAGTCATTAGCCTCGAAATTTTCTTCATTATTTCAAATGTTTTAAACAAATTTCAAAAATATTTCACGGGATTAAATACAAATGATCTAAAAGGCTTATAAACTTATTAAAATTTTGGATTATCTTTATTACTATTTTACAGTGACTTATTTGAACTACCAGAGAAATTATTTGATTTGTGCGAAAATATCTGAGAATGCATAGCATAGCTCATTAGGAAGTCATTCTATAAGTTTAATGGAGCTACCCCAAATGAAATAATTTCGATTTGCACAAGGTCAGTAGGCATAAATTCGTTCGGCAAAGTTTTAAAAAGACCGAAGGCAATTTGGCATAACGGACACTTCAGTTAGAATAGCCTATTTAAAAGAAGGATCATAACCATGGTTGAATCCCAGTTACACCAAAGAGCATTATGCCCCAAAGAGAAGTGGATAGGATAAGTGGGACAGAATAATGGTTTAAGATAACATTTTCTCTCTACACCGTTTATTCTACTAGGTCATATTCTGAGCGCATAACCAAAATTTGAACCCTTTTGGTTCAAAACTGAAGCTGCAGAAGCCCTGTATGGGGAAAACCAAGTAATTCATTTACAATGGTGTCAATGCCAAACAACTAAATGCAGGGAAAACAAGTACGACGGAGCATTTTATTGGCTCGCGTTACCAAACTTTTCTAACAAATGCGATTTTAGTGCCTAAAATAAAAAAAAATCGGGATGTTCCACTGCGGGGTGAAATTGATTCCTTGTCAATGCGATCATCCTTAGTTTATTCAAGAATGAATTGATAATTTCTTATTATAATATTTTTTAAAATTTTTGCATAACTAAATTGTTGTCTATGAATCCGATTATGCCTTCCATATTTTTCACAATACTATATTTATGGAAATTTTTGATAATTATAATTATAGTAATTTATATAATTAAATTTAAAGAATACCACAAAACACGCTTAAATTAAGGCAAATTCCAATGGAACTTTCTAATATCTAACAAAAATTTAACAATTTCAACAAAATGAGCGAATTGGTACAAATTTATATGGTATTATCTGTTTTGGGTATATATCGTAATCATCTTAACAAACTTTGAGGCTGACATCATTTCCAGATTTCTGTTTAAAATTTTGTTCATCGGTGGTTTAAGTCTACGGGTGTCTGCCAATACAACACCGAATATGATTCTGTAATTTAAAATAATTTTCATAGAAATGAACATTAATTAACACAAAAATTTCTCAACACACAATTCGACAATAATTAAGATATACAAACGATCATTTCTCACAGGTTCATAGTAATCGATGCCGTATTAGTAAGAAATAACATCGTAATCATTTTCACCCTACTGATCAATTTGATCCGAATTTGCGGGTACTATGCTGATACTGTTTTTTTTTTCAGTATGTTCACATACTAGAACTTGATGATTTTTAATTGTTGTGTTAATAATCAAACGTCCTGGATTGGAACTATATCAAGCAAATGATTATGTAAGCGCTTAATTAAGCTTAATTAATGGATTAATCCATTACAAAACATCGATGGATTACCTCTAGTAAAATGTTGCCTATGTTGGTAGTAGAAATGGCAGGATAGCAATTTTTGAAAGTTTCTCACGTTCTTTGGCATTGTAATTAAAAAATACAAATTGACCTAGCTAGTTTAGTTATGCTAAATGACTTCATGCCATATTAGCTCGTCCCTTTTTAGCAAAAATTTTCAGTTTTCTGAATTACAGGACTGCTAGCGACTGGATGTTTTGAAAATATGAACTTAAGAAATCTGTAGGAATAAAAAAGTAACCAAAAAGAGATCCAACATTTCATTTGAAATTTGACTTTTTTGCTTAGCTTCAAATTGGTGGTAGAAGAATTTAACCTTGAGCAAAGTAACTAACCCACAGAAGTTTGTTTTCTTGCTAACGTGATTGAGGAAGAAACGTTTCACATATCAGAACGTTTGACATTCATCAATAATATAGTATCCACTAAACTCCGCCAGTGTTTATTCTGCTCCGATTCCCTTTTTACCTACCAAAACAACAACCCTATTTTCTATCTCGTTTTTCGGACATTTGATAAGATTTTGTTCACTATGAATGAATGCAACACGTCGTACTAATTACAAAATTGGAAACTATCCGACGATAACTGAAAAGTATTACCATTTTATAGTCTTCAAATAAGCATTTGCTTAATGTGCCCATTATGTCATAAATGTATTTTTTTTTTTTTGCATGATCTTGTGCAGGAATTTCGTCAGAAGTTTAGGTTTTTGTCCTTTTAGGATTATTAATTCCTTGATTTCTTCAGTGAGCTTCAACGAACTTCCTAAAAAAATCATCCAATAATATCAATCTACAGGGTGTCTATTCGTTTACCGAAACGAAATTCCCTGATATTCCCAGGTTTTTTTAGATTTTACAAAATAATTCCAGGTTCAAAAACAGAACATTTCTCTAAGAATATTCCTAAAAATTTTATTTTTGAAATTCCTAGCGACAAAACGACAAATAATACTGTTTGTATTACTGTATGCATTTTCAATGTTTTTTACAAGGAATTTCATCAGAAATTAGCTCAGGTATTTGCCCAAAGATTCAGATCATTCCAAAATTTTCCTTAAGGAATTCTGTTATGAATTTTCTTTCAGATATCTCAAAATACAATCTGTGTTTTTGCGAAAAATGTCACAGAAATTATCTCAGCGATCCCATCAGGAATTACTTCATATATGATTTCAGATATTTTCAAGAAAGCTTTAAGATTTCAAGGTTTTTCTCCGGCGATATCATTATATTGATATAAACATGTTGGAGTATTCAACCAGAAACTTCTCCAGATATGCCTCCAGGAATTTCTCAAAATTTCATACAAAATTTTCCTTCAAAATTTCTTTACAATTCTAACTAGGATTTCCTCTAAGAATACCTTTCAGGAATTACTCCAGATATTGCTAAGAGATTTTTCACGGAAGTCTTCAAAGATTTGTCCAAGTATTCTTTCAAGAGTTTTTCGTGATGAATTTCTAAAGTCATCCTTGATAAATAAGGATTTCCATAGTAACTATTGACGAACTTTCAAAGGATTTTCTAAATTAATTGCTAAGATAATTGAATAAAAAACAAATCATTTAAAATCTCTGTTAAGGACCTCCTTGAAGAACACCGGACGAAATCTTCTAAAAAAATTGTGTAGGAATGAGGATTTCTTGGAAAAATTGTTGTAGTGGTAACTGGTCTGAAACCTTGAATGAACTTTTATATTTTTTGGATGAAATATTGGTGAAATTCCTAGAAAAACTTCTGGAGAAACTGAATTACGAAACAAGGCTATTATTATTTTAAATGTCCCTAATTGATTTTCTCAAAAAAATCCCTCGAGGAATTTTTGAAGTAATTCTTTGGAGTGACCATGGATGAAATGGCGTATAAATACTTGTCGGGCGTATGAAAAAAAAACTTAGAATTAATTTTATTAAAACTCATGAATTAACCTTAGTAAAAAACCCTCAGAAATTCTGTGAGAATATTTGGGAAATCTAAAGCTAAAGAATTTGGTTGAAAAGTCAGTGAAAAAAATATTTGGATGAAGTCCTACGACAGTCTTTGGAAAAAAAATCAAAGTAATCAGTGAGAAAATTACTGGAGGTAGTAACGTTGAAATGTTCAAGAATTCCTGAAGCAAGTTCTAGAGAAATTCCTTTAAGCAATCTTTGAAAAATTGCTTGAAGAATACTCACAAAATTACAAAATTTCAAATTGCTTGAAAGATACTCACAGAATTACTTAGCGATACTTTGAAAGATACTCAAATAATTACTAGCAAATCGTTGGAAGAATCAGTAGAAAGTATCTAAAGAAAATATTAAATATTTGCTCAAATTTTGCACAAATACCGAGCATATAAACTTTTTATTGAAAATAGACTTACATTGAAATAGTGATCAAGTTTCAAAATAAAAATCTTCTCATATGAAACATTTAGGAGAATAAACGAAAAACTCTTTAAAACTGCTTCTTCCTCAAAATATTGTTTTTCTGTCAGACAAAAACACTCTGTCCCACTGTCCGTCCACACTGCGCATCCCACGACAGCTTGTACGAGATTTTGCACCGCGCCGTTCAATCTTAGAACCGTGTTCTTCTTAAACGGTGGCAGCACTCCGAATCCACAAAACACACAATCGAAACCCGCCACACAAAAACTCCGGTAACCGATGATGAGATGAGCAAGATTGAATCGAAACAGAGAATGGATTGCACAGCGCTGCTTCTGCATCTGCTCGTTTTCCTTTCACTTCGTTCGCTGCACTCCGGTTCTGCGTAATTTCCTTTTCGGTCAACGGGCACCCGTTATCAAATTCCTTGCGACCCGCAAGAGCCTGCCGGTTTCTTTGAATAATAAATTCGGCCGAGTCATCGACCCATAAATAACAACCGATATTTTCCTCCGATTTATCCGAAATTACATAATATTCCCCCGACAAACAAACACATACGCAGCAAGGAACCGCAAAATAATATCCTCGCCACACCACAGAGAGGGAAAGAGTGCGATCCGGGATTTTCTAACGCGTCATCTTTTCTTACTACGTTTTCACTTCACTTTCCTGCTGGCTTCACCTAATTCGGAATCGGTTCAATTAGCAGCGCGGGATTCTCCTGCGGCCTGCCAGCGAAACTTACACTGTCTGTTAATTAACACCACACGCGTTACGGCGATATTGTTCACGGCACTTGGTAGAAGCGGACCGTTTTCGGAAGACGGTGTCCACTTATTTTTCAACTTCTGAGCGCGATTATTGCGATTCCGAGATACTTTTCAGCACTGCTGCTGCTGATGGGTGGCAAACGAGTCGAAGTGGAACACCTGCATTTTTTTTTTTGCTTTTTTTCACATGCCGTGACAGCGAACTGTCATCACGCTCATAAATTTCGTCATACGAGCCCATGCAGCAGAGTATGGTCAGCTTTCACATACAGTGAATGTTTGATTTTGTAACCTTGAAAGAAAAGATCGACAAAGGGAAATCGATCATGTTTTTTAGTCTAAAGCGAAGTATGCACTTCAACAGAAAAGTAATCGCCTATCTCGATGCGTGGGAAATTTCTTGCAAGAAATGCTCAAGAAAAGCATTTTTCTTCTATCGCAGTACGCAGTTGAAAAAAAATGTCTTTTCAAATGGAGCTCACTGTAGGAAATTTCTTGACCATTTCTTGAGCAGAAATTTTTACTTTTCTTGAGCGGAACTGCATACCTAGCTTAAAGCTAAGTATGCTGTTTCGCTCAAGAAAAGTAAAGAAATTCCTTGACTGAAAGGTCAAGAAATTTCCTACAGAGAGCCCCCTTTGAAGTGACATTTCTCGCGGAACATTACTAAAGGACCTATCTAACATTGAGAGGCTCTCTTTGTTTACTTTCTCTTTCATCAATAACTGAGTCACATTAACCTCTTCTGTTGCGTTTTTTGTATGAAACGCTAGTCAAGGAAATTGACTTTCGATCTATAGTGAAAAACTTCCCAAAATCTTTAGTATTCCACTGTTATTATGGAAAGAGAACGAGAGAGGAGAGAATCTCTCATTTGTACATAGGTCCTTTAGTAATGTTCCGCGAGATTTCTTCTCAACTGCGTACTGCGATAAAAAAAAAGTGATTTTCTTGACCATTTCTTGGGAGAAATTTCCACGCATCGAGATAGGCGATTCCTTTTCTTGTCAGTAGCAAACCGGGCCTTAAGCCTGATTTGCTGCTGAAAAGGAATTGCTGAAGAAATTTCTCGCCGTTTCCTTGCAGAAATTTTCTACAGCGACTCCCATTTGAACTGACATTTCTTTTCAACTGCTTTCTACGATCAGAAAAAAAGCGCATTCTTGATCGATTCCTTGCAGAAATTCCCATGCACCAAGATAGGCCGGAGAAATTACTTTTCAGCAGCGAATTAGGTTATACGCTTGAAGTTATCGCGTCTCCACAGTTGAAGCCGGAAGCAATCGATTTATCTCTAAATATACATTCGAACGTAACGTCGGGAGCGTCGAACCGCTGGTCAGCGGACCTGGTGTGCTACACAGCGCTTCTTACCGGACGTACCTCCGACTCATGGATTTGGAGAAAATCCGTTTTTCGCGTGTCGAAAATTCCGATTTTCAACTGTGTGAAAGATATTTATAGGACAAATCGTGTACATTCCAACATTAACGTGTCGGTGGCTTTTTTATATTGCGCTCTAACAAGAAAAATCCACAATAAAAAACTATACCTAGAGGATAAATGAAGCGTGTGCAAGAATAGGCCTTTTCATGTGACAGGTCCGTTTATGCATTTGTTTACATCGGTGGAGGACCAGTGCTAACACGGGACTGTCATCTCCATAGAAGAACTGTCAAAGAGCTTCCCGATCAGCTGATTTGAAACGTCTTGTGAATAGGCCTATCAGGACGAATATGACATGATCGATTTTTCTTCATCGATCCTCTCTGCTATGAATATAGGGGTTGTTTTTATCATTATGCAAGTGAAAATTTCTGTCACAACAGTACTATTGCCTTTTCGTATATGAGTTAAAATGACTAATAAAATAAGTTGATATGAATAATAATTAATGTATAATTTTACATGTAATCCCACTTATTTGCAAAACTTGTGTGCTGGATATTGGACCATTTTGAAACCGAAACTCTGAGCTCAATTTGCAGACGTTGCTTGAAAGCATTCGGAGCAGAACAAATTTCTAACCGGTTTTATCGGTCCGCGACGAGAAATAGACCATTTCCGTGAAATTTTTTTATTGGCTTATATGCTTACTGTCAATTAATGAACAAACTTTCCTAAGGAATCAATATGTTTTGGAGCCTCTAACTATTGGAAAACAATGAAAAACTGGCGACAGGTTAGTTCACCCCTCGGTCCCCTACAATATATTTCTCTCCGATTTTTTGTCCCTATTGATTTTTTCTCCACATCGTGGTGAATATTATTCCTTGATGTTTCAAAAATGGCGGGACGAGAAATCTGACAGACTAAGGCCGCACGGAACGTCATCATAAGGGCTCATTCATTTATTTCATAACGTTGAAATGGCCTTTTTGGACACCCACCCACCCCCTTGTAACACTTTTTGTATGAATATCATACAATTTTTGTATGGGCCGTAACATGGTTGGGACACCCACCCACCCCTCCAGCGTTATGAAATTTGTGAATGGGCCCTAATCATCCTATCCATTTGAAGAAACAAATCTCAAGTCCCACTCCAAATATCGATGTGGGAAAATTCTCGCATAACTTATGATCTCGCCCTAAAAAGCCATTGGTAATCATGTGAGTAGCTTGTTGTTTCTGAATATTTGAATGAAGTTACACGTTATTTAACAATGCTGTGAAGAAGAAAGGAACATTCTCTACCTGCCAGTGGTGTTGGTTTGGATGCTTATTCATTCATTTGTTCAGAAACAACGAGCTACACACGTGGTTACCAATGGTTTTCAGGGCGTTATCTCAGATAATGCGAGAATATTTATCACTATAATTCTATAATGTAGTGCATAACCCATTATATTTTCAGCTGCATCGGTTCATTGAAACTCGAGATTTGCTTCTGAAAGTTTTGATGGTAATTGTTAGAGTGAGACAAAAGATAGGAAAAAATAACACGGTCTCCCGTGTTTTTCTTAAATTACCCCCTTTCAGATGCCTTGCGTGACACAGCGAGCAGTGATCCTATGCAGCACACACTAGTTGGGTTTGTTGATGACATGATTATAATCATTCCTCAATCTACACGCTCGTTCAGATCTACTCAAAAGTGAGTAGATTTCGACTCACTTCGGAACAAAGTGGAACTACTCAAAAGTGAGTAAAGCCATGGTTACTCACTTTAGAGTAACACTGTCAAATGTCAAAATTAGAGTAACACTTACTCACTTCGTTTTTATCCACAATTTGCGAAAGTGAGTAGATGTCACTCACTTTAGAAATAACATTTTGGAAATAAATTTATTATTTTTATTTTTAAATAGAATCAGAAAAAAAAACCGAAAGACATAACATTTATTTTATTATCTCATACATAAATAGTACATTATATAACAAGTAAATAATAAAAATTGTGATGTTTGTGTCCAATTTTTTCGCTTCTCTGGAATGGATCCCCGGAGGGGGATCCTGGGGGATTAATTTTACGATGATGTCACGCGGCAACTTCCAGCGGGAAGAAAACCTAAAGGTTCGCAGTAAACTGTGGGCCGTGTTTACCAGAAATTAACGATTTTGCTGAGCATTAAAGCACGCAATGTTCTTCCGGTAAACATTCATTCGCTGGATGTTGATCCGGATGTTAGACCGAGCCAGTAGCATTTCCGGAAAGACTGTAAAGAATTGCTATTAGTTCAATAAAAAAATGTATGACGGTAAACTTACTGTGTATAAACTTGTCTCTTGCGGTTGTTCGGGCAGAACCAGGACTTGGTTACTATCAAAAACTCCGATCTCGCTTCACTTGATAGCGGATTAATAACAACAGTAACAATGTATCAACTATTGCACAACTTGCATGATTCGTTTTAGGTAATTATACAGGTTTTAAGCACTTGTTTTTACTACTAATACATTTTCTTACAACGATATTTACTCCTAATCTTGGAAGCTGAAATTTTCACAAGTGTTTGACAGTTACAAAGTGAGTCAAATATGTTAGTGTTTACTCAAAAGTGAGTAAGGTCGTTTTCTTTCATAATTGAGTAACAAGTTACTCACTTTGATAAAATAAAGTTACTCACTTTGACAGCTAGTATGAAAGTTCAAAAGTGAGTCAAAGTTACTCTCTTTTGAGTAGATTTGAACGAGCGTGTAATGACGATGATGATGATGATGATGATGATGAGAATCTTCTGTCAACAATCAATTACAAAAACAACAATCATGGCAGACAAGAAGGAAAAAATTGCTGCTGCTCGAAAAAAGGTGGGTTTTATCTGATTTTCCAGTATATTTTCTAAGTTTTGAGGGTATATTTAGCGTACTTCTAGTGCACTCTAGTTCTGTGATTGAAGTGATAATAAATTTCCAATAGTTTTTCGAGTTGAAACGCAAAACAATACATCGCCGTTTATCGCCAGCCAATGACGGCAAATTTGACACGTCAGCCCTCTCTTGCTTCTTGTTTTTGGATAGGAATGAATTTTAGGATTAATCCTTTAATTTATTTCAGCTCAAGCAGTATCAATCGAAGCAAAAGACCGAGAGTTCCGGCAAAAGCGAAGGTGATTCCGCAAGGGAAACTCCAGTTCCAGTGCCTAGTAGTAATAACAACACAGGGCGCACCTTCTCCTTCGCCATCCCCCGCCGAAGATGACATCCAGAATCAGAACCACTTGCCGAAAGAAGAAGTGTTGTCATCGGGACAACCTTCGTCCTACAGTGTGTCCAATTACTTCAGCAATAACGCCATGCCAGATTTCCTGGCTATGGAACCGCAGGTCGCCCAACCAGAACCGGCAGCCATGGATGTGAGCGTTCACAGCATAAATCGAATATCGGAGGAAATTGGCCACCTGATTGCCAATGCCAGTGCGGATTTGGGACCGCAGAACACGATACTGGAGCTGGAATCGGAGAAGGCGGAACTTTCGCGAGTGATGAACGCTCAAAAGTTGGAGAACGATGAACTGCGTTTAAGGCTGCGGAATAATCAATCTTTGGTCGAGGAATTGAAGAATGAGATCGATAAATTGAAGCTGGAGAATAGCACTAAGGTGACCAGTGAGCTGGGACCAATCCAGGAACAACTGCAGATGCAGATTCAAGCGGTTGGGGTTCTGGTCGGAGAGAAGGCTGAACTGACGGCAACCGTCAGTAAGTATCAAAGTTTGGTTAAGGAGAAATCGACGGAGAACGATGAGCTTCAAAATCGATTGAAGGCATCAAGAGCGACAGTCCAAAAGTTGGAGAAAGAGCTCGAAGGAATAAAGCTCTCTGGGTCGAGATTTGAAGAATTGGAAAGAACGATAGGAGCTCAGTTGAATGAGTATCAAGAAGAGGCGAACAAGTTCAAGAAACTATATGAAGACCTCCAGGAAGATTGAGCGAGGTGAAAGCAGAAGTCAGTAGTACGCAATGAAGAATTACAATCACTCCAGAAAGAGCTTGAACAAACAAGATCGGAACTGAGCCTATCCAAGCTGCGAATCCAGCAGCTCTCCTCAGATGACGATCAGGATTTCAATGCCAAATTGAATCCTTGAGTCAGCAAAACCTAATCAAATCGCAACAGATAAAGATTTGCAGAACATTATCAATCAAATCGGAAACGAGCGGGACCAGAGCAACCAACAATATCAAAACTACGTGCTTCATCTGAATCGCGAAGTGGCCAACTTGGCGGACAAGATTCAGGAGCTGACCGAGGAGAACAATCGACTGTCTTCGCGCGAGGACAACCTGGTGCGACACGTAGGCGAACTGGAGAGGCAAATTCAGCAACAGTTAACGAAGCAACAGACCTATGCGGCGCAGCAGAACGAATCGGCTGAGAATGATGAACAGAAGGTGGCACTGGAAGCGGAAGTCAAACTGCTGAGGGAGAAATATCTGCGATGGAGTCGGAACGAGCGGAAAACACGGTATGACATTAATTCAGGGCTGGTAGCAAGTATATTTTCAATGAAAGGTGTCTAAAGTCTCTTCATGCTTATGTGTTTTGCTTTACTACACTTTTCGGACATACTTCAAATAACGAGTTGGTATGAACAAAAGCTACTGGTAGTTAGCTTCAGAGACTGATACTCATTCTTTTAAATTAAGAAGTCGAGTGGAATAACATACATTTGAGTAAATTTTATGGAAATACGATGTTAGTTTTGTTGCTTTGGTATAGAATTCTCATATTCCGGTGAGAATATACAGTTTTTCATAGGAATATGTGATTTCCGTTGGAATGTTGAAATTGTGATTTCATAAGAATGCTGGAACGACAGTGAGAATTTGGGGCTTCCACGTTAACTTTGAATTTGAAGTTGCATTCTGTATTATTTTTTTTTTTTTAATTTCAAAAAGAGTTGTAGGACTATAGTCATTCTAGAGTTTCCTTAAGAATTCCATTACTCTGGTTTTTCTTGTTGGAAGTTAAGGAGTCCGGTAAATATCTGGGATTCCGGGAAATGTTTTGGTATTTGGGTATTTGAGTGGCAAAGTATGGGCTGGGTTATGAATCTTTTAAAATCCTGTGGAGATCTTTTAATTTCCGATCGGAATAATTGGTAATTTACTGGGAATATTTAAGCTTTCGATAACATTCCTGCTGCCTGTTGTGAGTTTTTAACGATCTGTTTATTCTAGTAAAATAGTATAGCATCTATTCGGTGTCATGCAAACAGCAAACGCCTGGGTTTGCCCGATGCAAACAGAGGATGTTTTTCCAGGTCCGACGAGCGACAGCGAGTTCGGACAGCAAGCGTTTGCCCGGTATAATGCCACAACAAGCAGGAAAATAATTGCTGAGATAGGGTAACAAGTGTGTTTAAGTGATCATAAGAGTACTAATTTTACTAAGAATACTTTTCATCGTACAGTGCCCGTTCGATTTCGACTCGGTTTGAATTTGGCAAACACGGAAATCCATGTACACGAAAAAACGGATCATGATCAGTCACAAAATTCTGTTAATCTCAATGTTTCTGTGCACCTTCTTAAGGCTTACCATATTCAAAATAGGCAAATTTAATTCGTTAAAGGGTTAACCTCAACGCTCGCACAGAAAATTTTCAGTTGATCAAAAATCAGGGTGTCCATCCATTCGGGAAAAGCGGGAACACACCGGGAAAAAGCACTATGGGTGAAACTAGAAAATTTTGCATGACTGCCTGGCATCGCATCTTTCAACACGAATATAATTGCTAGAGAGATAATTTACGATTTCTAGTATTTTTTAGCCAAATCCTATAATAAACAATCGTTGGTTTCTTAGCCTTTGTGATTTCTCGACTGAATTAGAATGCAATCCAAAGGAGATCTTCTGAAGCATCCTAGGGAATCGCATGGCGGGATATCATTGAAGAACCTCTCCGGGAGTATTATTACTCACTTGAAGAATGTTAAAGAAGATTATTTCTATGGATGTTGCAACATCTTTGCAGAAATGATAACGGGAATCTAAGAAATAGTTGACCAGTTACTTGAAAGTTTCTTGTACAATCACTAAACATGTAATTAATGGTTTGCTTATACTGTTTTAGTTGATTATATTATTGATCTTTAACTTTTTTTTCTTGAAATTCTTAGCAGTTGATAAGAAGCTTAGGGGTTACGATTTTTCGAATTGTTTTTAGTTCGTAATGAAGTTGTTGATAAATTCATTGAGAATTTGTTTTTGGATAAGTTCCTGGAAATACTCGTACTGATTGTTGAAGATGCCTTGCTCGGATTACTAATTTGACTTGGTCGTAATCTTTTAAAAGTTCCTTTTGAAATCCTTGACGAGATTTTGTATAAATTTCTGCAGATTCACAGCGATTTCTTCCAGTCGCTTTTAGGAAGTTTCCTGTGAGATTTCTAATGATTTCAATCGGCTTTTAGGTAATATTGAACATATTTTTATTAGGTTCTTGACGACTTTCTTGACGAAATCTTTGATGCTTGTTTGGATTTTTGTCATCTTTTTAGCAAGGATTCAATCAAATGTTTTTTGACGAGATATCGTTTATGATCTTCATCGATCCTTGGATCCAACGAGAGTTTCACCAGATAATGAATTTTTCCAGGAATCAACCATGAGCCATTTCTAACGCATAATTTTGAAGCATTCTTTTAAACATGATTGATTTGTTATACTAAATTTGCCGGTAAACTATGGTCTGAATTTGTTACACAGAGTAGTATTTTTAACATCATTACAAAATATCTGTATTTTCCTATACATTTCTTGGGTACTTGGTATTTTTTGACTGAAATAGTTACCAGAAGGTTATATGACTATTTGTTAAATATTTTCTACCAGGAATGAGGAAAACATACGTGATTTTTTGTTAAATTACTGAAATGATAAATCTCTAAATCAAAGACCTGATCTAAGAGTAACTTCAGGCAATCTCTCAGTCCTGATTATACAAAAAATACTAAAAATATCTATATTGTTGGTTTTTGAGATTTTTCTATAAATCGTTTATATCTCTTTATCCAAAACTCGTTCAAAATTCAAACCGTTTCAACCAACAATATTTTAAAATTTCATCAACGTTCTCATCAATAACATAGATCGAGTCCTCCAAATTTGACCACTTTGTTTGAAAAATACAAAAAAGTTTTGATTATTACCCCTTCCAAACGTTAGTGATTTTAAACCCCTCCGAGGGTAATTCGCTAATTGTTGAACGCTACCCAAATGTTGAACGATCTGTATAAACCTTGTTAAAAACAGGAAATTGAACCATTTTTCAAAACAGTTTCAATAAATTATACAGATTATTTTGTAAAGTTAGCTGTACTATTGGGACACAATAAATTCAATTAGCACATTAATTACTTAAACGAAATATTTATTGAAAATTTTTATATTTTCCAGTATTTGACAATCAATATGCATAAATATGATATTCATAATCTTCATAAAGATTTTCGTAGTTCAATATATTTTATATATTTAACGATACTGCTTCGAAATCCGGACATCCGAGAATTGAAAATTTAATTTGAATGGACACCCTGAGAAATGCGACTGAATGTACCATGTCTGTATCGAAATCAGGTTGACAAAAATTATTTCTGTTAAATGTATCAGAAACGTGGTGAGATGTCTAGTGCAGGAAAACGGTTCTTTAATTGTGGTGTTTATTGTTTTCGTTTAAGTGCATTATTTTACCTACTCACTATATTACAATAGGGTCCTAAATGTTTAATGAAAATTTCATGTAATCTTGTTTTTGTTTAATAAACTTCAATTTAAAAATGGGGTCCATAAATGAACCTTGACACTTAAGATCATGTTAGACGTTCGCTTAGTCGACAAAAACACCACAGGGTTTTAGGTTTAGCCACTGGGGTGTTCCTATCTGACATTTCGTAAGGAACACTGAAAATAGATACACCCAAAAATTTTGAGTTTAAGTCCTGATTCGCTGCTGACAAGAATTTCTCGGCCTATCTTTATGCGTAAAAATTTCTGCAAGGAATCGATCAAGAATGCGCTTTTTTTCTGATGCGCAGTACGCAATTGAAAAAGAAATGTCAGTTTCAAATGGGAGTCGCTGTACAAAATTTCTGCAAGGAATCGGCGAGAAATTTCTTTAGCGATTCCTTTTCAGTAGCAAATCAGGCTTAAGCCAAGGGTTTTGACAAAATCCAAAAAAAAAAACATAAAAAAATTGTTTGGACTCAAACAAACGGTAAACATCAAAAAATTGAGTAAACATGTGTTTTCGGCCTAACTTAAGCGTTTGGCACAAAATTGGACAGGGCTTTAGGACCCTATTACCATTAGTTGTTAATAAACTTTAAGCTTCAATTTAAAATTGGGGTCCATAAATGAACCTTGACACTTAAGATCATGTTTGGACGTTCGCTTAGTCGACAAAAACACCACAGGGGTTGATGTTTAGCCACTGGGGTTGTTCCTATCTGACATTTCGGAAGGAACACGGAAAACAAAATACACCCAAAAATTGAGTCCTATTACCATTAGTTGTGAGATGAATCTAAACTGATTGCGACCAAAATAAAAATGGAAACGACGAATATGGACAACTGGGCAACGGAAAGTGATAATTTCATTGCATTATTTCCAATAAACGATCAAGATCCATCAAAATCCTATTTCACAATGCGAAAGCCGCCGTGGGAAAGAGTTGCTTGGCATCGGTTTGAATCAACACCATTCACATTAAACACTGAGGAAATGACAGGTTTTCACTGATCGAAGCATAACACGACGGGTATTAGCACATATATATCACAGACAAACAGACGTCACACTCTCATCATGGTCCATCGACCACCTTTTTAACGGACGATTCAAAAATATGGTAGGTGGCCAATCCGCCACTCGCAGCGCTTGCATAGTTTTTGCTCTTGTTGGACGTTACACACTACCGCCATCTGTTGGCCTGTCGGCCAAACACACCGATTTTAGCATTGGGCGTACATGTCATCGTGACTATGATTTTGATCGAGATTTGTTCTAAGTGTTACGTCTGTTTGTCTGTGTTTGCACGCTGCGTATATTCAACAAAATAGAAATTTTTATCGCAGAATTTCTTCCCGTGTAAGAATATTTTGAATATTGGCAGGATTCTTCTATATTTTTACAAGAATCTTTGAAACATCATCAAACATATTTTGATTTCAATGAGAATTCTGGAGATTCTGAGGAGATCTTCACTGAATTCAACGATAAGGCAATCCATGAGACAGCTGCGATCAGCTGATTTTTTATTTATCATGAGCTTTTGACGTTTCGCGTTCGGAGTGACCGTTCAATTACAAAGGAAAATGGTTAAGCTCTGATAAACACTCGCATGGTATGTTTACCCTGTCGATTGGGTTGCATGTACACTTATAGCTGTCAGTCTATCGCGGGAAAGTCCTCGTGGATAGCCTATTACCGAGGAGACACTACTATACCCATACAAATCCAACATTCCCTCCAGAATTCTTTCCCAACACCTCATAGGTTTTCTCAAAAATCCGAAAGATATCATTGCAGAATCTTATTAGTGTTACTAGAATTCCAAAAAATCATTCCAAAATCCAACCATCTTTCTAAAAACTTTTTTTGAATTCATAGAATCCCAGAGATACTACCGAAATTTCAGGAGTAAGATAATAATACCGAGTATATCATCGAAGCACTCAAAATTCCATATTCAACATCGGAAATCAATTTATAACAAATTCAGCAGGAATCTAGCAAGCTCCAAAATTAATCCTATTCCTTAGTAATCCTACACACAGAGAAATGATTTTTAAAATCAATAATATTCTGTATTGAAATCAACAGAAAAAATTATCATTTCTCGGCTAATAATATATTTTTTTGAATTCAACAACAAAACCTTGTTGTTTCAAAAAAATACTTTTTTTGTTTCTAGAATCAGTCGTCAACACGAACAAAAATTATTTTTATGAATTCATAATAAATATATTTGTTAATACAATACCTTATGTTGAAACAAAAAATAACTGTGTTGCTTTAAAAATTTATATTTTTTGAACCAAAAAAAGTATTTTTATAAACAAAAAAGTACGTTTTTGATTCAATATTTAATTTTTTATTTATGTAGGATGTATTTTCATTATTTTCTATTTTATTTGAAATGATCATAAATAAAAAGACTATTTTCTCTCCATTTGGATTTTATTTACATCTGATTTAGAAATAATCACCAGATGAGTTATTGCCTTCCTATAAACTCTGATTACAAAATTACTTTAGCCATTTATGCATTTTGTAGACGCAGTCAGCAAGTAATTTGCAGTGCACCGTTCACGAGTGATGGATTCAGATTACTTTCTCCTACCACCGGTGATGCGGTTGAATAACAATCTGTGGAAATCTTATGATACATAGAAAAATACAATTATTATTCCTTTTGTTAAAACACTTCATCCGTTTATTTATACCTGGTGAAATTCTCAAAACATTCAATCTATGCATGCAATTCGTCCGGTCAACCAGAAATGGCGGCGGTATCAATTCTTCAATTTCCTTCCGTTCCAGGATTTTCAGAATTTCAAGATAGTATTGATTTTCTAGAGAGAAACAATCGAACAATGCGTATAAGCTCGTATATCAGATAGTTACATGGAAACAAGACAATTTCTTACCCAGAAGACGATTGATAATTTTTTCCAAAACTCAGCAAAAAAATAACCGTCACTAACTTCCTCAAGTCCATAACCAAAACTTCTTCTGTTGAATCCATTTTGAGTTTTGTTTGAAATCATGGAAAAGGCGTCTGACAAGCCGTGCGTACACTCAAAATAATCCAAACGTCATTGTTACGTGGAAACATACGTGGTTTTTTTTCCATCGCACTTTTCACGTAGCTCTTACGGGGAACGTAGGTGATGAAGAATGAACCAATGAACAAATGAACTTGTACCATTCCATCAAAGGCATGTGTAACAGCTACGTGATTTTTTCGTATATTTGACCAAGTAGTTGAATAGAACCTAAGGTATGTTCCCGGTAAACTGTACTAAAATTCTGTATAGGTGCAATGCTGCTTTCGCATTGTTATTTTTAAATAACATTATTTTTCAATAAAACATGTAATACATAAAGTTTTACTTTTATTTATTGAACCATCGGTTTTGATCAAAATAAAGTATTTCACACAATGCCTGAGTATCGGGAAATCAGGTAACAAGATAGTCTGGTTTTGGTGTGTGTTTCGACTCGATGTTCTCGAAAATCCTTCGGCACATAGTTAAAGGCAACGTTTCTGTTTCAGAGAAAGAATATCGGGAACAGATATAGTTTTTTTTGAAATCATTACTAAATTAAAAAGTTTACTCACGTTTAAATTTCAAAAACGGAAAAACCATTTTGACCAGCACCAGCTCTTCCAGTACCACGTACCAATTTGACCCGCATTGCTAACAATGATGCGACTCAGAAAAAATGGCCCGATGATCTATTGAGAAGTAACATCCTAATTAATGGAATCCTTACTACAACATTTAAAATAATACCTTTAATATAACTAATTAAATTAATTGGAAGTCCATCAAATCTTTATGTTTATTTTCACTTGACGCCATCTTTACATTTGATCACAACACAAAATGAATCGAAGATGAACACGTTCGGAATGAATTAATGCATGTACGTAGATTTCACGTAAGGTCGATAGGTTGATGCAGTGAAAACTATCAAAGCAACAAATAACGTTAATTTATGAAACGGTAACTGTTACCTTAGTCAGGTAAAGTCAGAGGATGGTTCATTATCATGAACCTACGTGATTTTTCACGTAGTAATGACGTTTAGATTATTTTGAGTGTACATAATAGCGAAAACAAAGCATACACACTCTCATATAATAAATATGTAGGGTAAAAGCACCGGTTTTGGCCAGTCTAAGAGAAAATGTCAATAAAAATTAAATGGGTAGACGTTTTTACACTACAAATATGTCAAATGCAAGTATTCAATCCATATTATGTGTGTAAAATATCAAAACTGAAATGGTTTTATTTTTTCGCTTTGAAAATTTCATTGGTCAATATAGGCCAACGGAACCAGTTTCGGCCAGAGATTTAACTTCGGTTCCTAAATTGGCCAATCGCATTGATTTCTCATGAGAGTGGTCAAATTAGGAGTGCCCTGACCAAATTAGGTGTATGGGAGTTAAAATTACAAAGAAAATTTATTGTTTTTCTTATGTTTTGAATCAATTTGGATGAGTAAATGAATGTGGCTCTATCATATGAATGTGATCTACTAAACACAAAAGGTTTCATGCTGATTGGCTATGTTAAACGGTGTATAATCCACTATGGCTACAACTGGCGTATGACCAAAACCGGTGCTTCTACCCTATGTGTGTAAGTAATAGGGCTTTTTGAAACCAAAAAACTTTTTTTGAAAACGAAACAGATTGTGCCAACAATCAAAAAAATATTTTATTGATTCTACGCAACTTATGTTCCCATCAGTTTGGTGTAAAAACAACAATTAAAATTTTTGGAACAACAATTAAAATTTTTGGATCAACAATATTTAATATTTGTATTCAACAAAAATAATTGTAGTTTTTAAAAAATATTCATTTTTGAAACAAAAAGGTCTGTTTTCTCTGCATGTACAGAAACACAAAACAAGCATCCGTTGACATTTATCTGCTACACGTAGATATGTGGTAAAAACACATGTTCAAAATCTTTTACGAAAATCTTATTTGTTAAGGGATTGTACCAGGAAATTCCACGAGAGTTCCTCAAGGAGTCGATTCTAGTGATTCTTCCAGCCATCTTCGTATTCGTTTATTTATTTATTTATTTATTTATTTCACCGCCTTCGTCCATGGGCCTTACAGACTGTAACTTAAAATTAAGTAACATACAACTATCCAACAATTGATTACTTTAGTACAACAGTAGACACAGAAAAAATCAAAAGAATACAATCATATCGATTATCAGAAACAAAATAAACAAATTTAACAGGAACTAAACACATTAAAACTTCAAAGCACATTACAGTCAACATATTGATAATTTACGTGGGCTGCCAAATGTCGTTGAATCGATTGACAAACTCTCGATACTTCTGGACAAACATTTCAAAAGGGCACATCGAAATTGGTAAACATTGGCTTTGCAAGACGCTGTTGAGCCCAATTCAACTCGATCACGCTCACCAATACCACTATCAGGAAGAGCTAACGCCAATCTTTCTGATAGTTGTGTTAGTTTGCGTGGGCGGGCTAAGAAGGGCTCAACAGCAACGTTTCTAAAAAAAGGCTCAAGACCTCTTGGGCCCTTTTCAAATGTTTGTCCAGACTTCACCCCTTTCGGCCAGGTCGACGCAGTCATAGCTGTACTTTTCAGTTGTCTATCCAAAACAATTTTGAATGCAACGAAATCCAACGTATTTGAGTTTCTCCATTTCGACACCAACTTAACAACCTCCAAACACTCTGCAAGAGGAACTTCGAGCTGTCTAGCCACCATCAGACTGATATCGTTCTCCGTAGCACGTTTATCAATGTTCGTCAAATACAATGAGAACACATTCTCACCCAAGCTCTCATCTGTTTCGGTAGGCAACTGTACGTTCTCGGGATTTTGCGGCCGACGTTACTAATGCGAAAATGATCAAGCTGTTTTTGCACTGATTGCGAGATTAGACGCAATAAACTCTTTAAACTTATACGATCACAGACGAATTAGGTATTTGCACTGACTCTCCAACGCTATTTGTTGGATTAGGATTTTTCGAGATACTAAACTTGCAATTATTACGCGAAAAAATGCGAAGCAGCTGCGGTTAGCAAAGATTTTTTCA
>NW_018736529.1:0-46698 GCF_002204515.2 Aedes aegypti
GGAGATTTCGTTACAAACGGCATTCTGGAGCCGTTGAATCGTTAACGAGCACAAGATCCAGTATACGATTCCGGGAATTCGTAACAGCATTCATCTGCTTCATGTCGAGTAGAGACATGCCATCGATCAGTGTAGAGCTGGCCCCGGTGAACGTTGAGATGATAGGATCAGGGTACATGTGCAGAGTAGAGCTTCTTTTCCAGTTAAGTAGAGGTTGGTTGAAATTTCCGAAAAGTAAATGGAAATCGCTATGACCGAGAGAGTTGACAATGGCACTAACCGATTCAATGTGTTTGTAGATACACTGAACATCGATAGCATTATCAGGACTAAGGTATACAACACCTATGCAGATGTTTCGTCCTGATGCTACGACGCATACCCAGAGTTGCTCAATTTCATCACTTATTTGCTGACGCATCTTATGAGAACTCGGCCTGCGAGCAACAGCCTCAAGCACACCTCCTGCCTTTTCCGAGCTCATTGCACTCCGATCAACCCGATATACATTGTAAAAGTTACCGAATAGCTGAGATGAGATAATCTGCTGCCAAGAAGAAATCATCAATCTTCGTGCGTAGGCCTCTCACGTTTTGGTAGAATATCTTTAGTCCATGGAGGATGTCGTCGGGTGTGTCTAAAAGAACATCAGGTGACGTGCTGCCCTTACTTACGGGCAGGACATCGCCTTGGGAACGCATCTGGAATATGGACAATTCACTCAGATTGGGTGCATCGTCATGTCGGGCTTCGGTGGAGCATTTACCATTCTGTGATTTATCTGACAAGACAGTGTAATCCATCTATGAATGGTTCAGCTCAGGTTGCAGTCCTCCAGTAGAACCAAAATTTTGGGAAGTCAGAACCTACTGAAACTCGGATGATTGATTTAGACAGAGTGCAGTATCATATCCTGCTTCGGCTGAGCATATACCATTCAATGAATTACCTGACAACACAGTGCAAATTGAAGTTCCCTGCGACGACATCCACAATGTAGGATGAGTTGATAGGAAGCGCCTGTAACTCGGAGAGTTGATTCAGGTGTGGTGCAGTACCATACCATACCTGATAAAACAGAGGTGTCCAACGCTGAATGGTCTGGTCTTACCAACGTACTGGTGTCGTGATAGTCTGCCGTAGCATTATTCGGTGATTGCTAGATAGAGTAGTCAATCCTCATTCTGGTATTCTGCAGGCGCTTTTGATACAGTGGACAGTCCGTACTCCAAGCCGAGTAACAAATGTCGATAATATCATCATCCCGTGATGTTCGCTGCTTGTTGATCTTATCGCAGTTTACGCATTTTTCATAGTCGGACTGACAATCTTTCACTTCATGCCCATCAGCACACTTTAAGCAGCATAATGGGTTCCTGCACGACGAAGCTCTATGATCGTATTCAGAGCATTTGTAACAACGCATGACATTAATAGATTCGATAATTGGACAACGCTCCCAACCAATGTTTACACGTCGCCTTTTCATCAGATGATCAAAGTTTTGTGGATCCATTTCTAAATAAGCCATCACTGAGTCAGAACTGTTATGCTTTCTTTTTATTAGACGAGTAACTGAGATTTCAGACGGCTCGACAATGTTGTTCTGCTTCTTCAACTTGCTCATCAATTCATCTTCCGTAATATCCTCTGAAAAACCAATAATCTTCATTCTCGGCTTCAAAGGCTTCTAGAAATTTACATTTTTTTTTTTTTAATTTCTTTATTAGTATTATTCCAAACATTACATTCATTTCTTATATCTAGGTGTTCTGTGTTATTAGACAATACTATCATCCTAATTTCGTAAAACAAATTTAAGACTTTATTAACATTTTGTTAACAACATATTACATTTCATTTGCCGTAGCAGTTCAGTTTTTTTTTTTACAGGTGAGTTGATTTCACCTGCTTATAAGAGAAAAAAAACGTTTTTAATATACTTAACCTAACTTAACCTAAACATATAACGCATTAATCGTGGCAATAGAAGATTGTAACGATTTTTGCCTGAAATTATTTATTATTTTATTTGACATTTGTTCCAATGTTTCAACATTGGATATTCTATGTAACTCATTGGTACTATACCAGGGAGGAAGCCTCAGAATCATTTTCAAAATTTTATTTTGAATTCTCTGCAGAGCTTTCTTCCTGGTATTACAACAGCTAGTCCATATTGGTACAGCATACAACATGGCTGGCCTGAAAATTTGTTTGAATATCAAAAGCTTGTTCTTAAGACAAAGTTTTGATTTTCTATTAATAAGGGGATAGAGACATTTTACATATTTATTACATTTGGCTTGAATGCCCTCAATGTGATTTTGGAAAGTTAAATTCTTATCTAGCATGAGTCCTAGATACTTAACTTCATCTGACCAATTTATTGGAACCCCTCTCATCGTGACAACATGTCTACTTGAAGGTTTCAAATAAAGAGCTTTTGGTTTATGTGGGAATATTATTAGTTGAGTTTTGGAAGCATTAGGAGAAATCTTCCATTTTTGCAAGTATGAAGAAAAAATATCCAAACTTTTTTGCAATCGACTACAGATGACACGCAGGCTTCGTCCTTTGGCGGAGAGGCCTGTGTCATCCGCAAACAAAGATTTTTGACATCCCTGAGGTAGCTCAGGTAAGTCAGATGTGAAAATATTGTATAATATTGGTCCCAAAATGCTGCCTTGAGGAACACCAGCTCTTACAGGAAGTCTTTCAGATCTGGAGTTCTGATAATTAACCTGAAGTGTACGATTTGACAGATAACTTTGAATTATTCTAACAATGTATGTTGTTAAAGTTTTTCAATTTTACAATCAAACCTTCATGCCAAACACTGTCGAATGCTTTTTCTATGTCTAGAAGAGCAAGACCAGTAGAGTAGCCTTCAGATTTGTTGGAACGGATCAAATTTGTTACACGTAAAAGTTGATGAGTGGTCGAATGTCCATGGCGGAATCCGAACTGTTCATTGGCAAAAATGGAATTTTCGTTGATGTGTGCCATCATTCTGTTCAAAATAACCTTTTCAAAAAGTTTACTGATGGAGGAAAGCAAACTGATTGGACGATAGCTAGAAGCTTCAGCAGGATTTTTGTCTGGTTTTAAAATTGGAACAACCTTAGCATTTTTCCATTTGTCAGGAATATATTGTAACGTTTTACGTTTTTTCTTAAAAAAATATAGTGAAAAGTTTGTGAACTTTTGACGTTTTTATTTTTTTAAGCAAAATCACTTGAATTTGAATTTGATTGAGCTCAGTGTTACGTAAAGTATCGATAAGGTTTGTGTCTTGGCTAAATGTACTAAATTGACGTCACCCAGTATGGGATACGTGTAGTGATGTGAAAACCTTTGTAATGTTTTTATTCGTTTAGCTTGTTCGTTTACCGAAGGCGCGAACTCTCGCCATTTTAAATTTAATTTGGGCGCAAAAAGATTAAAGAATAGGCTCTTTATGTAAGTATGTTTCTTGTATGTTGTATAACTGAGACTCGGTCATTTCGCTTCCAAATCGGCTGGTATTCAGAAGTTTCGCGAGTTCAGGTCAAAGTTTCAATTTTATAATTTCTATTAGTAGTGACCTTTGTTAAAAACGTTTTTCTGTAGAGGTAAAAAGTGATTGGAGTGATGTCTTTTAAAATGTACTAAACGGTTTTTATGTGATTTGTTTGTTCTTTAGAGATTCGTTTGTAGTCGGTGAGTCCGATATTCGCGACTTTTGATTTTATTAGTGCAAGTTTACACTCAAAAAGGTAATTTCCATTATAATGTCAATATTTTTCATTTTAAATAATTAAGAAAATTTCGTGTTGGACTTTCCAGCGCTTAGCGCTTTTTGGGTAGGGCTGGAGTTCGTGAGTCGACCGGAGTCGACGAAGAGTATTTTGTGGAGTTTACTGAGTCCGTGCAACCGTCAAGGCCCGCCCTTAGGGGTAGCTAAACGGAGTGTGGTGTTTCGCCAGAAAGAGGAGCGAAGAACGACCGTCGATCGCCAATCAATCGACGGAGGTCCCCTTTACGTCAGTTCTAGGACCACCATATTGGAGAGCGCGGATCGTGCGTTGCGTCGCCAATTGCGCACCACGATTCCGGACCTGAACCGACGGTGAGGGTACATTTCATCGCGGGCGGTCAGAGCGCCATACGCGAGGCCGCACGAAGGTACGTTGGCCCTTGTCCGGAGGAAGACGGTCAATTCCCGGGCCGCACGACAACAGTCGTCGCGAATCGCTCTCCGGAAGAAATCGGAGGCCATCCGTCCAGCCGCCACCCACTTCGCAACTTTAATTTCGGCCATACCAGCACGGACTCACTTCGCTGCAAGCTAATCAGGCAGCGACGGCGAATTGCTCCCCTTCGCCGCCATTTCAACGGAGGTTCTCGTCGCCATCGCTACGAAGGTTTCTGCCGCCATCGCCGAGGTCCCTGGCAACGAGCAACAAGTCGACGAAGAAAAATCCTGCGCAGGTATGTGTTAGAGTTAGACATGGCCATGATCTAGTAAATTGATATCCCTTCCAAACCCAACCTAAAGTCCAACCCGAAGTCAATAAATTAATGAATTATTTGTGATGTTTTATGAAAATCGAGTAGTTTCCGTTGTTATTCATTCCGTTTCCGTTTAGGTGCAATAGAGGAAGTCATTCCAATTGCTCTAAGTTCCGTTCCGTTAATATTCGATTTTCATCCTCATTTTTAGTTTTTTCTGTTGAGACCAGAGGGTTGAACGAGTTTCAGTGGGTTTGTAGTCCGGAGGGGGAAAAGCCAGTCTTTTTTAGTTTTGCGCTTTGAATTTGAGTTTGAGCCAGCGACCGTTCGAGGACCCCTGAGGTTAAAGGTCATCAGTAGTCGGGCAAATAAAAATCGGCCGGTGGTCTCTCGGATTCGAGAGTGGCGCTAAAGCCACCGGTTGTCACAACACCTCGAGCATTTCCGCCGAACGGTTACAGTGGCGCCCAACGTCAAAAGTTTACGTTTCATTCAGTTGGATCATAAAATAGAACGCTACCGTCACTTGTATTAAAAATTTGAATTCGAAATTTTAATTGATATTTTTGATTTTATTTTCTTTGATTTTTTTTTTTTTAGAATTACGTTATTTGAATTGAATTTGATTTAGCTTTAGTTGTTTTGCATTATCTTATTGAATTTCTATTGCTTTTCATTTTGAATTCCATTAGGTTTAGTATATATGAATTGAATTTGATCTAGTTTTAATTGATTTGAATTTGATTTTTTGTTTATATTTTGAATTTGAATATTTAGGATTAGGAATTTTGCTTTTTCATATTTTTTCTTTTGTTTATATCTTGGATTTGAAATTTTAGAATAAGAAAATTTGCTTTTAGATATTGTTTGCAGTAAATTAACTTTAAATTTAGTTTGTTTGAATTTGAATTTACTAATTGGTATTGAATTAAAGAAAGAGTTTTTGTTGAAAGTTTTAGTCTTTATTTACAGTTATAGATTTTGCAATGGTATTTCCGAAAATGAAACCGCACTACTCTTTGCCAACGGCTGATCATCTCTTAGAAGATGAAGTCGATTATGAATTGAGATTACGAAATATGCGACCAGATAAAAGAGAAAGTTTGGAGGACAAGCGACGATTGTTGAGAAGGTTGGTAAATGAAGATAGAAAGCTTAAGCCATCTTATGCTCCAATTGTTAATATCATGGAGGACAATTTACGAATTGAAAAGAAAATTTTGGAATTGGAGGATATGTTGAGTAAGAAGATAGAACTGGCGACAGTTTCAAGGCTACGACATTATTTGACCAGGGCCGCGAGAGCTGCCACAGCAGATGAAGTAGAAGTTAAGATTCAAGAAGATCTTTGCATTCGAATACTAGAAATGTTTAAAAGGTATAAGATAGAAATCAAAAATCCAGATAGTGAATCAGAAGAAGATCCAGAAAAGTTAAGAGAAGAGAAGGAGCAAGGTTATATAGGAAAGGAGAAAAAAGAGCAGAGTAAGAAAGAACAGGAACTGAAGATTAGGGAGAAAAAAGAAAGCGAGAAGAAAGAACGAGAGCAGAAAGAGAAGAAGAAGATAGAGCGCGAAAGAAAAGAACAGGAATACAGACAAAAAGAGGCTGAAAGGGATGAGAAAGGAAGGAAAGACAGTAAGGGAAAGGAGCCGGAATTTAGAGAGAGTGGAAAGGAACAGGGAGTACGATCCGAATACGAGCATGAAGAGCAAAATTTTGACGAAAGTGAAGATGGAAGGTTTATACGGCCTGTTGAAACTGATGAGGATCAGTATCACAGAGTTAAGAAACCTGTAAGCAATGCAGTTAATTCGGCAGCAAGGAAAGAATTTGAAAGATACGGTGAAAATAGGAGAGGTGATAAATGTCGGTATGGAGATAGGCAGAAATTCGATAAAGAAATCGAAAGGCAATGCAATTATCTGGAGCAAGAAAGGTACGGAAGACGCAGAGTAAATGACAGGTTTGGAAACAGTAAGGAAGAAGTGAGGCAGTATAGGTACGCAAGAGATGATAGAAGTTGTAGTTCTGAAGATAATCGCCATCATCATCAGAACAGAGATCGTTTAGAAAGATATTCGGATAACAGAAATGGTAATAGGAGGAGAAGTACGAGTCGTAGAAGGTCATATAGAATGTCGAGCCGTAGAAGTTCCAGCAGTCTTGAAGATCGGTCGAGAAGAAACAGAAGGAATAACGATAGTAGCAGAAACAGGTTCCATTCGGGTAGCGAAAGCGAAAGAGATACACACAGGAATAGACGACAAGGTCATCGAAGACATTCGTCGTCTAGTAGAAGCCCTAGTTTAGACAGAAGTAGATATCGGCGGTCGAGAGTTCAGAACTGGGAATTGAACTTCTCGGGAGATAGTCGCTCGATTCAAGTAGAGGATTTCTTGACACGGGTAAAGAAATTAGCTCGCCATGAAGGCGTATCAGAAAAGGAGCTATTGATGAACATTCACCATCGCTTAAAAGGTGAAGCGTATGATTGGTGGTTCACGAAGGAGGAGCGGTTTACTTCTTGGAGAAAGTTTGAAGCGGAAATCCGGTTTAGGTACGGTAACCCAAATAGAGATAGAGGCATCAGAGGACAGATTAGGGAACTGAAACAAAGACGAGGGTCATCGCTACGCTGGTAGTGCCAAACATCAAAAAGCCATTAATTTTAGGAATGGACTTTTGGAAAGCGTTTCAAATCAAACCCATGTTAGCTAGCCAAAACCAACTGAAGGAATTGGATTTAACATGGTCGTCCAATTTGACTGGTGAAACTGTAGTAAACCATTTGGAAATTGAGAAAAATATTGTTACATTAGGAAGAGAACCGATTTCATTGTCGATCCACTTTCTTGACAAAACGGAAGAACCGGAAGAAGTGTTGATCAAATCGCGTCCTGAAGAGGATGATTCGTTAGACGTTCCGACCTTGGACTTACCCAAAGATCCAGAGGAACTAATAGAGAACGTTGAAACTGAACACGAACTCTCAGAAACTGATCGAGAAAGGTTAAAAGCGGTGTTGAAAGAGTTCGCATGTACGAGTGAAAGGCAGCTAGGAAGGACATCGCTGCTTGAGCACCACATAGAGTTAATGGAAGGGACTAATCTAAAGGACCTTCCAATGTACCGTTACGCACCAAAGATATGGGACAAAATAGAAGCCGAGTTGGAGAGATGGAAGGAATTAGATGTGATTGAGGAGTGTGTTGCTGAATACGCCAATCCACTGGTTCCTGTGAGGAAAGCCAACGGCAAAATCAGGGTTTGCCTAGATTCCCGACGAATCAACACAATCACCAAAAAAGACGCTTATCCAATGAGGAATATGTCAGAGATTTTTCACCGTTTGGAAAAAGCCAAGTACTTCAGCGTTATAGATCTTAAGGACGCTTATTTTCAAATTCCACTCAACGAAAAGTCGAGAGACTTTACAGCTTTCCGAACCCCGAAAGGGTTGTTTCGGTTTAAAGTGGTACCATTTGGGTTGAAAAATGCACCTTTTACGATGAACCGACTCATGAATCGTGCATTTGGGTTCGATTTAGAGCCCAAAGTGTTCACATATCTAGATGATATCATTATAGCCACTGAAACTCTCGAAGAACATTTCAGGTTACTGGAGGAAGTGGCCAAGAGATTGAAAAATGCTGGGTTAACAATCTCAGTAGAAAAAAGTAGGTTTTGCAGAAAGCAAGTCAAATATCTTGGTTATTTGTTGACCGAGAATGGACTAAGTATTGACAGTGCAAAACTCGAACCAATTTTAAATTACCCCGCACCAAAAACAGTTCGGGAAGTCAGAAGACTGTTAGGTTTGATGGGCTTTTATCAAAAGTTTATCCCTCACTATAGTCATTTAACAACACCCATAACAGATTTATTAAAAAAGGGTAGAAAATTCAAGTGGTCAGAGGAGGCACAAGAAGCACTAACTCAGCTGAAAGCAGTGCTAACGTCTGCCCCGGTTTTGTCAAATCCGGATTACACTAGGCCGTTTATCATTGAAACGGATGCGTCTCAACTAGCGGTTGGAGCCGCATTACTACAAGAATTCGAGGAAGGGAAACGCATAATCGGATATTATAGCAAAAAGTTATCCAGCACACAGAGGAAATACTCTGCAACTGAGAAGGAATGCCTTGGAGTACTGTTAGCCGTAGAAAATTTCAGGCATTATGTGGAAGGAACCACTTTCAAGGTAATAACAGATGCCAAAAGCATAACTTGGCTCTTCTCGATTTCTGCAGCTAACGCAAATTCACGCTTACTGCGGTGGGCGCTGAAACTACAGTCTTACGACTTCGTTTTGCAGTACAGAAAAGGCAAGGATAACATCTTAGCTGATTGCCTGTCGAGAATTGAAGCTATTGATGCAAGTGATGCAGCATACTTAGATTTAAAGGAATTAATCAGAAAGTCTCCGGAAAACTATAAAGATTTCATGATAGCAGGAGAAAAAATCTACAAATACACTGAAAATCCGGGGAAAATCAGTGATAGGAGATTTAATTGGAAGTATTATCCACCAGAAACCGACCGTCCGGAAATAATTCGTCTAATTCATGACCCAGCCCACTTAGGATACGATAAAACTCTCAATACGCTTAAGGAAAAACACTTCTGGCCCGGAATGGCAGCTGACGCGAAAGCTTACTGTAAATCGTGTGTTCAGTGTAAGATGGCTAAGGCAGTCAATGTAAATAGTACACCCCCAATGGGTTCGCAGAAGAAATTTTGTGATCACCCATGGCAGCTGATCACACTTGATTATGTTGGACCGTTTCCGGCTTCAGGAAAAGGTAGAAATACTTGTATGCTGGTTGTAACAGACGTATTCACGAAATTCGTGTTAATCCAACCATTCCGACAAGCGACAGCAACAACATTAGTTCAATTTTTAGAACAAGCTGTATTTTTACTGTTTGGTGTACCAGAAATGGTACTAACCGATAACGGCACGCAATTTACATCTAAAGAATTCGCGAAATTACTGAACGCATATGGAGTAAAGCATTGGCTGACACCTGCTTATCACCCACAGGTGAATAATACTGAACGCGTAAATAGGGTTATTACGACTGCAATTAGGGCTACTTTAAAAGGAAGTCATAAAAACTGGACTGACAATATTCAAGAAATAGCTAATGCAATAAGAACGTCAGTACATGAATCGACTAAATATTCACCATACTTTTTGACGTTCGGCAGGAATCAAATTTCAAACGGTACAGAGTACGAAACCATGAGAAATAATAATGCAAATAATTTCATTTTGACGAACCAAGAAAGGGAAAAACTATATAATGAAATAAGAGGAAATTTGACTAACGCTTATCAGAAGCAATCAAAGTATTATAATCTGAGATCGAATAAAAATGCTCCCACATATAGTGTAGGTGAAAAGGTTTTAAAGAAAAACACCGTACTATCTGATAAATCGAAGGATTATTGTGCAAAACTAGGACCAAAATACGTGGAAGCTTACGTTAAACGAGTTTTAGGAGATAGCTATGAGTTAGCTGATAAAAATGACAATATTTTAGGAATATTTCACGCAACTTTCTTGAAAAAGTTTTAAAAGTTCGGGGATCAAGCTATGACATTTACCCTAAAAAGGAAAATGTACAATAATTGACAAAAAAAAAAGTCAAATAAAATATGCGCCGCATAAGTATTTAGTTAGCGAAAAGGCTTAAAGGTCTAAATTAGTACGTTCTTCATGTCTAGCCTACGTTAGTACTAAAACTATATTAGTTAAATAAATTGGAACTGACTCACCCGATTTTAATCCAGCAGGTCCATCCATCAAGGATTCGTGGCCGTAGGTACACTCCTACGCCGTTTTTGCTGGCCGTCGGTTCCATCGCGGAAGCGAATTCGTGGCGGTAGTTGAGGCAATCGTGCGCGATTACTTGCCTGTTTCCTATTGATAACCTAAAAAGAAAGCAATCGCATTATAATTACCGTCAAAACACGTACGCCGGTGATAATTGGATCCGGAATATCGTACATTTCGTTATCTCGATTCCGGGTAGTCCTCTCGAAGAATTTTTCCACTCCAATCGCGTTTCCAATCGGCTGCTTCGGATCCTCTGACGTCGGCGTTGGGGTTCCTTGGAGATCTTCTATTGGTTTCCGCATTCGATCGGGTTTATTCCTGGTCGCAGCCGTAGATGATGAGGCACTCGGGTTAGTATTCCGCGGAGATCATCCGGAGATTGTTAAAATCAACCGGGCACGTTCCGGGAGACAATTTCGAAAAAATTCGCGGTAAGTCCTAGACCCATCTTCGTTAGCGATGGGAGAGTTGGCTCCGGTGCAGCTCTCCACATGCAAAGTAGGCTCGTGGTTTTTTTTCCAGTTGAAGTTTTCCCGACGGAGGTCGGTAGAAGATAAATCCCACGATGAAAAGCCTGAAAAGAAATAAGAGATGATTAGTAACTATACCTAAAAGTAATTTATACCTTGTACTCCCCAGGTTTAGCCAGTAGAGGTGGAAATGTTGAGTCCCACGACGCAGCTTGTCCGAAACTTTCACTTTTTCTTACATTCTAACAGGAAACTGATGTTTCTTGTTCTTTTTGTTTTTGTTTATCTTCATACCACTGACAGTGCGATGTTTTTCGCATCCGTCATCTGCCGGATGACAGTGCGATGTTTTCCACAGTGTCAGTTGGTGACAGTGCGATGAGTTGCATGCAAGTTTCAATGCTGTCAGTTTACTTCGTGAATAGGGTTGTGCGCTTTCTTTTTCGAATTCTAGACTGGTCGAAATTTTTTTTTGAGACTAGAATTCATTTTTTTTTGTCAGTTTAGGGAAAATCAGGGAAAGGTGTCAGAAGTGAAGTTCTGATGTGTTCTGATGATCCAGTTTTGATAAGTACTTATTGTAAATGTGTCAATCGGGTATTGATGATGCAGTAAGTCGTTTCGTTAGGCTTCGATTGGCAAATGTGATGGACAAGTTCCATTGTACTAATCGAGGTGTAGTATGTGAACACTCTATCGCTAGCGTAAAACTCTGATTAGTTTATTGAAAATTGATCCAACTGCATGAGATGAGAGAATTTCTATTAGCGTTTTGGTTACATTAGATTGTGAGTTATGAAAATTTGATCAGTTTCACTGATCAAATTTTCATAAAACCTGGTGGTGTGATGTAACGTTTTACGTTTTTTCTTAAAAAAATATAGTGAAAAGTTTGTGAACTTTTGACGTTTTTATTTTTTTAAGCAAAATCACTTGAATTTGAATTTGATTGAGCTCAGTGTTACGTAAAGTATCGATAAGGTTTGTGTCTTGGCTAAATGTACTAAATTGACGTCACCCAGTATGGGATACGTGTAGTGATGTGAAAACCTTTGTAATGTTTTTATTCGTTTAGCTTGTTCGTTTACCGAAGGCGCGAACTCTCGCCATTTTAAATTTAATTTGGGCGCAAAAAGATTAAAGAATAGGCTCTTTATGTAAGTATGTTTCTTGTATGTTGTATAACTGAGACTCGGTCATTTCGCTTCCAAATCGGCTGGTATTCAGAAGTTTCGCGAGTTCAGGTCAAAGTTTCAATTTTATAATTTCTATTAGTAGTGACCTTTGTTAAAAACGTTTTTCTGTAGAGGTAAAAAGTGATTGGAGTGATGTCTTTTAAAATGTACTAAACGGTTTTTATGTGATTTGTTTGTTCTTTAGAGATTCGTTTGTAGTCGGTGAGTCCGATATTCTCGACTTTTGATTTTATTAGTGCAAGTTTACACTCAAAAAGGTAATTTCCATTATAATGTCAATATTTTTCATTTTAAATAATTAAGAAAATTTCGTGTTGGACTTTCCAGCGCTTAGCGCTTTTTGGGTAGGGCTGGAGTTCGTGAGTCGACCGGAGTCGACGAAGAGTATTTTGTGGAGTTTACTGAGTCCGTGCAACCGTCAAGGCCCGCCCTTAGGGGTAGCTAAACGGAGTGTGGTGTTTCGCCAGAAAGAGGAGCGAAGAACGACCGTCGATCGCCAATCAATCGACGGAGGTCCCCTTTACGTCAGTTCTAGGACCACCATATTGGAGAGCGCGGATCGTGCGTTGCGTCGCCAATTGCGCACCACGATTCCGGACCTGAACCGACGGTGAGGGTACATTTCATCGCGGGCGGTCAGAGCGCCATACGCGAGGCCGCACGAAGGTACGTTGGCCCTTGTCCGGAGGAAGACGGTCAATTCCCGGGCCGCACGACAACAGTCGTCGCGAATCGCTCTCCGGAAGAAATCGGAGGCCATCCGTCCAGCCGCCACCCACTTCGCAACTTTAATTTCGGCCATACCAGCACGGACTCACTTCGCTGCAAGCTAATCAGGCAGCGACGGCGAATTGCTCCCCTTCGCCGCCATTTCAACGGAGGTTCTCGTCGCCATCGCTACGAAGGTTTCTGCCGCCATCGCCGAGGTCCCTGGCAACGAGCAACAAGTCGACGAAGAAAAATCCTGCGCAGGTATGTGTTAGAGTTAGACATGGCCATGATCTAGTAAATTGATATCCCTTCCAAACCCAACCTAAAGTCCAACCCGAAGTCAATAAATTAATGAATTATTTGTGATGTTTTATGAAAATCGAGTAGTTTCCGTTGTTATTCATTCCGTTTCCGTTTAGGTGCAATAGAGGAAGTCATTCCAATTGCTCTAAGTTCCGTTCCGTTAATATTCGATTTTCATCCTCATTTTTAGTTTTTTCTGTTGAGACCAGAGGGTTGAACGAGTTTCAGTGGGTTTGTAGTCCGGAGGGGGAAAAGCCAGTCTTTTTTAGTTTTGCGCTTTGAATTTGAGTTTGAGCCAGCGACCGTTCGAGGACCCCTGAGGTTAAAGGTCATCAGTAGTCGGGCAAATAAAAATCGGCCGGTGGTCTCTCGGATTCGAGAGTGGCGCTAAAGCCACCGGTTGTCACAACACCTCGAGCATTTCCGCCGAACGGTTACAATATGCTAATTGAAAACATTTGTTAAATATATCAACTAAAAATGATAAGCTACTTTCTGGAAGTTTCTTGATGAGGATGTAGAAAATACCATCATCGCCAGGAGCTTTCATGTTTTTGAATTTTTTTAATAATAGTTCTCACTTCTTCCAAATCAGTCTCCCAGGCATTTTCGAAAACGTTCTCTTGATTGAGAATATTTTCGAACTCCTGAGTAACTTGATTTTCAATTGGACTAGTAAGTCCTAAATTAAAATTGTGCGCACTTTCAAACTGCATAGCAAGTTTTTGAGCTTTTTCGCAATTAGTTAGTAATAATTTGTTTTCCTCTTTCAATGCCGGTATTGGCTTCTGAGGTTTTTTCAAGATTTTAGATAATTCCCAAAAAGGCTTAGAGCCAGGGTCCAATTGAGAAATTTTATTTTCAAAATTTTTGTTTCTTAATTGAGCAAAACGTTTCTTGATTTCTTTCTGCAAATCCTGCCATATAATTTTCATAGCAGGATCGCGAGTGCGTTGAAATTGCCTTCTCCTCACGTTTTTATGACGGATCAAGAGTTTAAGATCATCGTCTATAATCACGGATTCAAATTTTACTTCACATTTTGGAATTGCCATTCTCCGGGCTTCAACAATGGAATTTGTTAAAGTTTCAAGAGCATTGTCAATATCAAGTTTAGTTTCTAAAGAAATGTTAACATCAAGATTAGAGTCAACATACGTTTTATATATATTCCAGTCGGCTCGTAAATAATTGAAAGTGGAGCTGATAGGATTGAGAATCGCTTCTTGGGATATTTGAAATGTAACAGGGACATGATCAGAATCAAAATCAGCATGAGTAATCAGTTGGCTACAAAGATGACTAGAGTCGGTTAAGACCAAATCAATCGTAGATGGATTTCTAGAAGAGGAAAAACATGTGGGGCTATCAGGGTATTGAATTGAGAAATATCCTGAAGAGCACTCATCAAATAAAATTCTGCCGTTGGAATTACTTTGAGAATTATTCCATGACCGATGTTTGGCATTAAAGTCACCAATGACAAAATATTTTGACTTATTGCGAGTCAATTTACGCAAGTCAGTTTGGAGCAAATTAACTTGCTGCCCAGAGCATTGAAAAGGCAAATAGGCAGCTATGAAAGTATATTTACCAAACTGTGTTTCAACAGAAACACCTTAAGTTTCAAAAACTTTAGTTTCAAATGATGAAAACAGTTGATGTTTTATACGCCTATGAATGATGATTGCAACTCCCCCACATGCCCATCAAGTCGATCGTTACGATAAACAAAAAAGTTAGGATCTCTTTTGAGTTTAGATCCAGGTTTTAAATACGTTTCGGTAATAACTGATATATGCACGTTAATAACCGTAAGAAAATTAAACAGCTCGTCCTCTTTACCATTCAGAGAACGAGCATTCCAATTTAAAACATTTAAATTATTATTTGGATCCATTAGAAAAACGTAATCCAATAACAATTTGATTTGTAATTTTTTCACCTACTTGGACTGCTTCAGTCATAGTGGTGGCTTTGAACATTGCATCAATCATTAGATTCAATTGTTCAGTTAGAAAATTAAAATCAGAGGCAGACATGTCATGTGATTTCCCATTGGAATTTCCGGTAGACGAAGAAGCGGAGTTACCTGTGGTGGTAGGGTTTTTTCCATTTGATTTGAAACAAGTAGAATGGGTACCCATGGATCGAACAGGCGAATTTCCTGCTACGATATCGGCAAAGGATTTACAGTGGGTAGATACATTCGAAATTGAAAGATTCGAACGGCTACCCGACGGATTAAAATAAGTTTTTGAATGAGCATGATTATGATCTTCCTGATGGGTATGATTCATGATCAAGCGATCGTTAACTGAAAAATGAGCATTGTTCGATACTCTACCAGGCAAATTCCGGAAACGACCGTTATCGTAACGGATATTATCTTTCATCTGCCTGGCACGAGCCTCAATGACCCTTTTGCGTGAAGGGCAATTCCAAAAATTGGACTTATGGTTAGCCCCGCAATTACAGCATATGAATTTGGTGGTATCTTCCTTCACTGGACAGACGTCCTTAGCGTGAGAAGAACCTCCGCAAATCATGCATTTAGCATCCATGCGACAATTTTTTGTACCATGACCCCACTTTTGGCACCGACGGCACTGAGTGGGGTTCCTCCAGGTTTCTGGAAATGTTCCCATGTTACACGGACATCAAACAAAAGTTTTGCTTTTTCTAAAGCTTTAATATTATTTAGTTCTTTTTTGTTAAAGTGAACTAAATAATATTCTTGAGAAAGCCCTTTCCGAACAATGCCAGATTGGGTTCTCTTTTTCATAATGATTACTTGGACTGGGGAAAATCCAAGTAAATCATTTATTCCATTTTTGATCTCTTCAGGAGACTTATAGTCACTTGAGAGACCTTTCAAGACAACTTTGAACAAACGTTCAGTTTTGTCGTCATAAGTAAAAAACTTGTGCTTCTTCTCTTCAAGTTGTTTGAGAAGAAGTTCACGATCTTTAAGAGTTTCCGGCAAAACGCGACAGTCTCCTTTCTTTGCGATTTGGAAGGAAACCTTGATTCCCCTAATAGAGTTCAAGATCTCCTGCCTAAATCCCCCAAATTCGGAACAACTGACCACGATAGGCGGCACTCTTTGCTTCCTCACTAGAATCAAAGAGCCTGGGCTAGAGGCTGCTTCGATTTGGTGTTCGGAAAATTTGTCTAGAGCATCGAACTGATTGCTCATTTCGATACAATTATTCATTTCACCCTTGGAAGAAAGTTCGCATTCCGGGGAAACGTCCTTTCTTCCATTCTTGCCACGTGTAGTGACAGTTTTAAAACCCACTTTTTTGGAAGGAAGTAGTGAATTCAGAGATTCACCCTTCCTTTTGTTAGTTGTTGATACCATGTTTAGTGAATAAACGAGAAAGACGTGACCTTCGAGAGGTTTTTTCCCAAGACGGTGTCCAAGAAGGATTACCACCGCTAGCTTTCGCCAACGGGTCCAACGAAAAATCGAAGGCACGGGTCCAAACCAGGATCGTAAAGGGATCAATAGTAGAAAAAATAGTACTGAAAAGTACTGTTTTTGTAGCACTGAAAAGTACTGTTTTATTGCTTTAGGTAGTTTTTAAGAAAACTTCCAAGAGCAGAGAGAATTCGTGTACGCACAGCACGAAGGTACGATGCGCACTGATGGAAATTTACATCGTATGCTTCAGATAGAGATGCACTAGCGACGTGGAACATCTTTTCCGCGTATTCTCTTGTCAACGAAAAATGACGTTACCATTTTCTTTGCAGCGTACTTCCTTGACAGCGAATTCGATTGGGTCCAGATGGTTACTAATAGCACGTTTTGTAATTTCGGAAGATTGAGTTGCTTTGAATGCGACGGACCGTTCAATTCTAGTGAGCAACTTGGATTTTACAGCAGGAGATTTCTTTACAGTCGATACGGCTGTTGTCTGCAGGTTTTCACGTGGGGGTGCTACCGGGGTATTCATAGTGGAGGGACCTTTTTGTTGGACTTACATGTTTAGGGTTCAGGGTATTAACTTGAATCATTTTGAACAAGTACAACTGCATACGAACTGCTTTGTTCTGTCAGAGTAGTCGGAGTTACTTATGATGAAGTTTAAGTCTGATGGAAATTGATTTTCAGAGCCTTTACTATATTGGTGGTTATTTTCTTCTCAAAACCATCTAGCTTGTTCATCATGAATGTAGTTAATTTCAGCTCAAGTTCGTTAACGGCGGCGGCTAGAGTTTCAATCTATTTGGCTATGCTGCTACATTTTCTCTGAATGTCAGTCAGACATACCATTTTTTCCTGCATCCATGGCACATATATTTTAAAGCCACATTGTGATGCATTGCTTTGGCACCCACTGTGTTGATATCCGAGCACTTCACACGAAGGATTTGATCGCAACCACCAAAACAGTAAACACGATCATTCTCAGACTGTATCTTCTGAACGCAAGCACTGCACAAAACATAGTTCATTGTTCGCTTCCACTTTCGCAAACACCCGATTCCTATGCCCATAGATGGGCGAAGAATGGATGATACTTTACTGTTTGTCGTATCACAAGTGAGCAAAATTGTCTTCGCAAAATCTTTGCAATTTTCAGACTTTAGCACTGAACTACACTATTTTTTGAAAGCCGATCACGAGAATGGCCGAGATGGTAGTGGGTATGGGGCAATAGGACTGTTCAAAATCCCAAAAAGTTCAAATGCCCAATCTCCCATATCTTCCTTACCACCCTTTTGATAAAAATAGTGTTTTGTGAAATTTTCAGCTTTTACGGACGTAGACGATGTAGGTTTATATTGAAATTACTATGTAGAAGTTTTGAAAAATGCTCCAAACACGTTACTACTGTAATGAAAGTACAGACTTATTATTTCATAAGGAAAACTCATTCTCAATCATAATAAAGAAAGTTGCGTAGACAGCTGTTTGACATGAAATTTGATGGGTTATAATTCTTTAAGTATGAAATATTCATAAACCCCCAGATGTTACGTAGTTAGCTCAATGAAGACTGCGAATTCAACTTGTTTATTTGTTTTCATTGTTTTGTACAACACAAATATGTCTTATTTTACAAATAGTATCACAGATAATGGAACTGTGGAAGTGCTCATAAGAACACTACGCTGAGAAGCAGGCTCTGTCCCAGTGAGGACGTAAACGCCAAGAAGAAGAAGAAGTATCATAGATAGTGATATGCGTATTTTTTATGAAAAACCATTTTGTGGGATCGATTCTCCCTTTTTGAAAAGATTTGTAAGTGATAGATAACATTTTCCCATTTTGAATCCGTACTGTAATTATATGCATGAAGTCCATATGTTTTGCTGTAGTATACATGTAGAAAAGGCTAATAAGTAAAGAAAGCTTACAGTACTTCCGGATCAGTATCCATACAAAATTAATTTATTCTGGTAGCTCCAGCGTAAGATTTCCCATCTACAACGTGAACATTTTTAAGAACACACGTTTCTTGAATAATTTTCCCAGCACCTGTTACGAGCGAGCACGCACCCTTCTACTCGAAGCAAAATGGTAGGGTCATCGATACCGTCGTAAACAGCTTCATTTCACAGAAAACATAACCGATTGTGCAGATATGAGACTCCCAACGTCTTTTGCTGCTCGTAGAATCTATTTCCTTCTATTACCTCACCATGCGGGAGAGTCATTTCGTATAACGAAGTTATCGTAATCACCTTCCCAATAAAAAGCAAATCGTGCTCTCGGGGGTTGACAGCCGGAAAAATGCTTCCTTCGAAATTTTGCAACCATCGACCAACCGGCTCTAGGTAAGGGCTATGAGTAGAGCCAGTCAGTGACTTCTTCCAATGTTCCACCCACTGCCATCAATGGCCGTCGTCAATCCACAATCCATCTACGCTCGTTAAGCTAGGCGATCAAAAGGTCCTAATGGCTACGGTAAGGGTGAATAACATGTTTCCTCAGATAAACGGGCGTGACAAAAAATCCATCGAATACTCATATAACGATCATTTCATATTTGCTATGCTCAACAGATTCACACCATCAAACTGGGTGAAGAATATTGAAGAGATTTTATTCCAAGTGTTACGTATGTTTGTCTGTGATCTAGGGAGGGAACCGACGAACCATGATTGGATGGCGAGAGTGGGATATCAGGCACCCTGTTGCGCGCCTATTTCATGGTTCAACGAATTGCTTTCTTCAAGACTCGATTGTGAACGGTTCGTTGAGGTGCGTGCGTTGTATGGTAATAAACGTTGTTTATATGGCGGGTATCATGAACTGTAAGCGGAGCTTTTGTGCTTTGCTATTTGTGGTATATTGTGATTATAAATGGAAATGAAAGTAGATATCACGCTGTTTACAGGAATCGCATTCAAAATACATTGTTGCTGTAATACCGTTGAACACAACAGGAGCTAAGGAAAATTAAGAGTTCAGTTTTCGAGCGTTACATGAATCCAGTCGTTGGTAGTCGTCGATGGTGGCACTTGACCTCTTGCTGTTTTCAATATGGCATTGAAAGACATGCTATTAAAACACACATGTGTAATACTAAAATACACTTCAATGATTGTTTCTTAGTGATTTGTTCCTCGATGTCGTATGCAAGTTTGTTTCAAAAATAAACACTGTACTTTTCAGATTAGCAAACATGTTATTTCCCACAAATGAGCATGTGACATCAAAGATAGAATGATAGATAAGAATCGAGCTGTAAAAATCATCTTTCTGCACCTTGTTATATATCAACTATTTTATCCTTCGTGATCAAACAACTTACGATTAAAAGAACCTCCTGAAGTATGGTTCAAAAGTATTGATATTTGGAATCACGGCCCGGGTGCAAGCAAATCCCTCTGTTTTTAACGGTTATTCTGCTCCAACCAAGCAGCATTGATTTTCTTCTATGTCGTTAAAAAATACAAAATCCCATCGACTGGAGCGAATTTAGAAAACTTGATATGAAGGGGGGAGTCGAGTTCTAGCCTGAACGTGCATTGTTTGGTTGGGTGTGTGGGCCATAACACCACACACAGGCATATATATGTGGCCGAGCATAAAAAAAGCTGGTGTGATGTGGTGGCGGCCGGAAGCGAGCACATATTTGCACTTTGAAATTTGGGTCAGTAACAAATTTTCACTCCGAATGGGAATTTGCCAGCCAGCAATGCCACAGGGGAATAACAAGCCATTATTTATAGGTGAGTGAAATGTATACGTTCCGAACGTCGTTATTTTTCAGCGCCAGTTTTGCTTAGAATTGCTTGTTTCCTATGTGTTTTCGAAGCGGAAAAAGTTTTTCCCTTCTATTTGAACGGACCGCTTTCTCCAATTTGTAGGTGCATGATTCCGGAGCAAACAATTGTTTTTTCATAATGAATTACGACCATGGGCACTATATTGGTGTTTAACGCGAAGGTGAGAAAGAGAAAACTGTCAATGCGGCACATACGTGAGATTTTAGGGTGGAGCATAATTGTAAAAGAAAAAAGAAAACATAAATCACAACACCCAAATTTAATCACTTGGACCGCCAGAAGTAACTGTAAAAAATTTGAACGAAATTCATACAATCTTCTTCTTTTCTGGCGTTACGTCCCCACTGGGACAGAGCCTGCTTCTCAGCTTAGTGTTCTTATGAGCACTTCCACAGTTATTAACTGAGAGCTTACTATGCCAATGACCATTTTTGCATGCGTATATCGTGTGGCAGGTACGAATATACTCTATGCCCTGGGAAGTCGAGAAAATTTCCAACCCGAAAAGATCCTCGACCGGTGGGATTCGAACCCACGACCCTCAGCTTGGTCTTGCTGAATAGCTGCGCGTTTACCGCTACGGCTATCTGGGCCCCTACAATCTTAGAATTAATACTTACATATCATTTAACACAAGCAAATATCATCAGCTCCTAGAAATACGCTCGCAAGTATGCATGTATGCTATATTCAAGTGTGTTTCATAAGATGGCGAAATTATATCAACAGCACGAAAACCACAATCTATTTTGACAACGGCTGATTTATGCCTGACATACCAATATTAAGATTTCATATGGACTTAGCTTCACTTTTAGAAATATTTCGCTACATTATCGTTTTTAAACTCTGTGTTATTGTAAATTTTGACCGCTATTATTGCATTTTATGTTTGTCCTTCAAATGTACATCCTCTTGCTTTCGTAAATCTCACAGATGTTCCATTGGAAATGAACATGAAACGTCTAGCCTGTAAAAATTGTATACATATTCAAGTTATATACGTTACACTAGATTCTCTATAATGCGGAAGATTCTGGAGAAACTATATTTCCATGCGCACTATAGTGTTTCAAGTTGCAATGCGATAAAACGAGCGAAAATTCGATTTTCATACACTACCCACCATAAGTATGGAATCGCATCACCTAGTATTGGAACACCTCAGTTGAATATTGCAGCACCCCGCAATGTTTAGCATCACCTTAAAATTATAATATTTGTGATGCAGTATCTCGGAATCCTTACTTCCTGCAAAGTTGCGGTCTCCAGCAAAGTTGTTCAGCAGCCTGAAGGTGAAGTTTTGAATGCGCAATTTTCCACTACGTGGCGCTACTGTGCATGTAATTTGGTCATATTTTAGTAGATTCTAGCTCATAATCCCGACCACCTAGAAAATGTCTTCGGCAAAGTTGTTCGGAAGCTTGAAAGCAATTTGAGACAGCTTTGTTTAGTTAGCAATTTTGCAGCTAAGCACTATGGGTCAGAAATCAAAATTTCGCTACAAAAGTGCAAAAACCTTTTTCTAATGAAATTAATAATTGAGATGAATTTCTCATTATTGAGAACATGTGTAATTGTATTTCAACTATCTTATTTAATTAATTAGATTATTTCTTTGCACCTTATAGGGAAAAATTTGAGTTAAGGGAAAAAATTACAAGAAAAATTATTTTGTGCACATTTTTGGAAAGCAAATTAAGTGTATTTAACATGAACGATTTGAAAATAACGTTAGTTTTAAATTTTAACATTGATTTAAAGTAACATTTAGAGTAATATTTACAATATTTTTACTAGTTTGTCCTAAAATTAAAGTTATTCCACCGTATTTGAGATATGGAGATATCGAGATAATGAGGAAATCGAAATATGAAGAGAGAATTCGTATGCAGAATGAAGGGACCAGATAAATCATCGACATAGGGAGAGATATCGAGATGAAGAACATCAAGATGTTGAGAGTCGACTGTATTTTCAACTTCGCTGTTGTTCATTCAATCAACCAATTTAATAAGTTTGATTGGTACAACAACAACTAAAGCAGTCATAACCGACACCTTTTGAGTGCGGTTCGTTCATGAGCCAGATGACATTCAGAAATCTTGGTTGAGTTGGTTGAAAATTTACAAAAAAGTTTAATTTTTACAGTTTTCTTTGAGGACATGTTTTATATGGTATGGTATTGCCAATATAAAGAGTAATAGGTGGTTTCTGGAGAACACGCTGCCAGGTAAAAATAATAGTTTTTTTTTAAGAAGTATGAAACGGTTGAAATGGTTATATGTCTAACGTTTTTATACAAATCGCAATGGCTTTAGTTTAATATAGACATTTAGTGAAATTTTTATAAAAATAATCATTTAAACCCAACTGGTTATTTTTCAACTAGGATTTAATCATTGGTACAACATTTTTAAACAGTTATAAAATCAATTAGAAAAATCGAAAACCTGCCCGTTTTTGAATTTGATGGTTCATTAAGAGTGAATTGATATTGACGTTGGAATAACAGAAAAATATAGTATAAAATATTAAGAGAAAATAAAAATTAAAAGCAACACAAAATGGCCGGTTCAAAGCCCATCAATGAAGAAGATAAAAAAAAATGTTCGAATCCTTCTAAATTTCTACCAGAAATATCGGCAACATAAGCGTATTGTTGTTGGGAGAATGTTAGCAGTTTGAGCATATGTCTATATAAATAAAAATGGAATGGTGCTTGTTTGTCACGAAATGGCTTCCAGCGGATTTAAATGATTATATTTTAGTTTTTCGTCTTCGTCAAGTAGTCCGACGTGTTTGTGTGTATAAAAATCCTAGGATATTCATCGGGAAAGTCGGAAAAAACGAGCATGAACGGAACTGTCATTTTGTCGATTCATAGCGATTTTCAACAGCCTAATTGATGGCAAGACAAAGTTTGCCAGGACCACTAGTTGTACATAAACGCATAATCTAATTTCGTTGAAAGCAAATGAAGTTTAGGAGTTCTGCTTAATATATTTTGATTTAAAATCAATTATAATGTGAGATCTGGACAAAATTCATGATTTTCTTATAAGAATTTCCTGCAGGTAATAAAACAATGGAGTTCAAAATCTGGTGTAAACCGGATGCTCTGTTGTTTAAATACATCAAGTAAGGTCTCCATTCCAGCTAAAGTATGTTGACCATAATGTTTCAAAAATGCATTCGATTGAAACGCTTCAATACATGTGAAATTGTCACTTTTTTAAATATCTTCATATATGTAATTCATATTCCATTTTGGACTATGCTTAAATGGCTCTGGTGATTTCATGACTTCATCATAAATTGTATGCAGTCAAAGCAATGCATTATAAAATTTTAACAGTGCAATTGGTGAATTAAATGCAAATGTATTGTGAAAAACCAAACAATATATCAAATAAACAATTGTCAATGCATTCGATACAACTATGACTTCATAACACATTTTTAGGCAAATCTATCTATTCTGAAAACACTTAAGAGTGTATATTTTAAATACTTCAAAATGTATGAATCATGTCTTTAAAAATATACTCAGTATTTCGTAATATGCCATAATAGCGAATTTGAAACAATAATGCCATAATTAGTATATTTTCTTTAATATTCTTTAATTTCTTTAATATTCCTTACAAATACCCTCAATTCAATTCAAAATGCATCATAGTCGTCCCAAACACGACTTCTTTATGTTTTCCTAAGTTTATTTTACCTTTAGGATGATTTTTGTTCATTTTGAAGATGTTTGGAATTTTGTCGCGTAATTTTGATTTCTGGCCCATAGTGCAGAGAAGCGCTAGTGTGCGTATTATTAAATCATATTTCAGTAGACCCGAGCTCATGATCCTGACTACCTAGAAAGTTTGTGTCTTCGGCAAAGTTTTTCAGAAACTTGAAAGCAATATTAGGCAGCTTTGTTTAGTTAGCAATTTTGCTGCTAGGTGGAGCTAATTTGCATGTAATTTGGTCTAATTCCACACTCTAGCTCTTGATCTCGACCTATAAAGTTGTTTAAAAACAATTTGAGGAAGCACTGTTTGGTATTTGGCAATTTTGTTATTTGCATATTTTGAAAACAAACAAATGCATCATTTCATATTGTATTATATTGTATTCCCCCATGTTTCGAATTTTTCTCTAAGTGTACAAGTTTGTAGAAACATACCTTCTTCTATACATTCGTGGTTCAAACATATTTATATTCGGATATTTATATTCGGATAATTGGGCACGGTGAATGGCTGGACATGGAGTACCATTGGTACCTCGCGTACCTGCAAGAATAAAATAGACCCCTTTGTGCGGTTCTTAGCCTCTTGCCCAGCAACTCCTATCGCTACCTCCTCCGTGGCACTGGCTGGGGTACGAGTAACCTTAGGGAAGATCGGGTAACCAACCACCGGTGGGAACTTTGGTCGTAGGCTGACAGGAAAGCTTTAACTTTTGTTTCAGCAAACCTGGAGCGTCTGTACCTACTACATGTTTGGAGCGGCTCACAACAGCGTCTGTTCCCCATGTCAGGGGCGGCTGATCATCGTCCGAGTGCCAGAGAAGGACTTTAAACTAAACTGCGCACTATGGTCCTCCGAACATTTAGGGGGAATAGTCCTCCGGAACCGAACGTTTAGAGGTAATCATACCATCTACCAGAGCTGCGGCAACACACGCGAGCTGGGAACAGCATTCATAGTGAATGTGCCAGTTAAAGATCAAAGACCGATTCATCAACTTCAGCATAACCAACATGCATAGCCCACACTCCGGAAGCACTGATGATGACAAGGACGCATTTTACGCGCAGCTCGAACGCGAATACGACCGCTGCCCAAGCCACGACGTCAAGATCATCATAGGAGATTTGAACGCTCAGGTTGGCAAGGAGGAGGAGTTCAAATCGACCGGCTGATGAACGAGAACGGCCTACGACTGATAGATTTTGCCGCCTCCAAGAACATGGCTATTCGTAGCACTTATTTCCAGCACAGCCTCCCGTATCGATACACCTGGAGATCACCTTAGCAGACAGAATCGCAAAAAGACCACGTTTTGATCGATGGACGGCACTTCTCCGACATAACCGACGTCAGAACCTAACAGAACGCTAGCACTACCTGGTGATGGTGAAACTGCGCCCAAAACTATCCGTTGTCAACGATGTACGGTACCGACGCCCACCCCGGTACAATTTTGAGCGGCTGAAACAACCGGATGTCACCAATGCGTACGAGCAGCAACTTGAGGTAGCGTTGCCGGATGAGGGCGAGCTCGATAGGGCCCTTCTTGAGGACTGCTGGAGCACAGTCAAGGCAGCCATTAACGACGCTGCCGAAAGTATTGATGGATATGTGGGACGGAGCTCAAGAAACGATTGGTACGACGCGGAGTGCCAGGAGGTTTTATAAAAGAAGATTGCAGCGTGGGCTGCAATGCTGCAGCATGGTACGCGGCAAAGCGTAAAACGATACAGACTGAAGCGGAATCAGGAAACCCGCCTATTCTGGGACAAAAAGCGCCACCTTGAAGAGGTGGAATGCTAAGAGATGGAGTTGCTGTACCGTTCTCAAGAAACGCGGAAGTTCTATCAGAAGTTAAACATATCCAGCAAAGGCTTCGTGGCACGAGCTGAGATGTGCCGGGATGGGAGCATCTTGACGGACGGAAGCTAGGTTATCGAAAGGTGGAAGCAGCACTACGAGAAACACTTGAATGGCGCAGAGAACACAGGCACAGAAGGTCAGGACAACAAAAGCGATGGCTACGTTAGCACAGCGGACAGTGGAAACCAACCAGCTCCCACGATGGGGGAAGTTAGAGATACCATTCAACAGCTCAAGAACAACAAGGCCGCTGGTAAGGATGGTATCGGAGCCGAACTCATCAAGATGAGCCCGGAGAGGTTGGCCGCTTGTCTGCATCGGCTGATAGTCAGAATCTGGGAAACGGAACAGCTACCGGAGGAGTGAAAGCAAGGCGTTATATGCCCTATCTACAAAAAGGGCGACAAACTGGAGTGTGAAAATTATCGTGCAATCACTATCCTAAACGCCGCCTACAAAGTGCTCTCCCAGATTCACTTCCGTCGCCTATCACCTATAGCAAACGAGTTCGTGGGAAGTTATCAAGCAGGTTTCATCGACGGCCGCCCGACAACGGACCAGATGTTTCCCGTGCGGCAAACTCTTCAGAAATGCCGTGAGTACCAGGTCCATACGCTCCACCTGTTCATCGATTTCAAGGCGGCATACGACATTATTGACCGTGTAGAGCTATGGAAGATCATGGACGAGAACAGCTTTCCCGGGAAGCTCACTAGATTGATTAGAGCAACGATGGACGGTGTACAAAACAGCGTGAAGATCTCGACTGTGCTTGAAGGTGTCATGCGAAAAGCCGGACTTAACAGTCGAGGCACGATTTTCACGAGATCCGGACAATTTGTTTGCTTCGTGAACGACATGGATGTTATTGGGAGAAAATTTGAAACGGTGGCAGATTTGTTCACCCGCCTTAAAGGCGAAGCAACAAGAATCGGGCTAATGGTGAATGCGTCGAAAACAAAGTACATGCTGGTTGGCGAAACTGAGCGCCATAGGACCTGCCTAGGAAGCAGTGTTACGATAGACGGGGATATGTTCGAGGTGGTGGACGAGTTCGTCGGGAAATACCAAGACGCATCATCAGCGGAAGTCGTGCCAACTATGGGCTCTAGAAGAAACTGCGGTCAAGAAAGATTCACCCCCGCTCCAAATGCACGATGCACAAAACGCTCATAAGACCGGAAGTTCTCTATGGGCATGGGACGTGGACTACGCTCTAGGAGGACTTGCAAGCTCTTGGGGTTTTCGAACGTCGAGTGGACGATCTTTGGCGGCGTGTGGCGGCGAAGGATGAACCACGAGCTCACTCAACTCTACGGCGGACCCATTATCGTGAAGGTAATTAAAGCTGGAAGGGTACGCTGGGCAGGGCATGTTGCAAAGAATGCCGGACAACGACCCTGTAAAGATGGTGTTCGCTACGAATCCAGTCGATACAAGAAAGCGTGGGGAGCAGCGAGCTAGGTAGATTGACCAGGTGCACCAGGACCTGGATAGCGTGGGTCGCAGTCGAGGATGGAGATATGCGGCCATGAACCGAGTGTATTGACGAAATATTTTTGGCGAGGTTTTATCAAGCTAATAGGTATAAAACCAAATAAATAAATAAATAATGATATTTAAATGATAAATCCACATATGTAGTACAAATATGTAGAAGCACAATCATACTTTTTGCACGACACTTATCATCCCCATCGGCAGCAGATCATTCACGCGAATAGTACAGAACAATGGCGAGAAGTAATTATCGCATAGAAATTGTCCGATTCGAACACATCTTAATCCACAACCAATCGAGAGCACCCACTTGAGACGTCATTTGTTCATCCTGGTTCGAAGTTTACCACCGAAATCTCGGTACGGGTTGAGAAGAGTTTCACTAAAAGAAAATCCTCGGATAAAGAGTGGTTGACATCATAAGCCATCTCTGTGTCTCGTCGGTTTGACTCGTCAGTCAGCGAAACCGAATGGAAAACCACTCGATGCGCTTTCTTGTCGGCAGTGCACTGGGCGATGCATGCCCCAGCCCTGTAGGGGAAGACGGGGTTGTATATGCTATTATATATTCTATGCTCTTTTAACAATGAATTTTACGAAAACGTTATTCTAATTCGGCTTACAGGAAACTTATAAAGATCTCATATAACAAATCAAGCTATCCGAAACTGCGGACAGGAGGTGCTTGATCAAAATTGTAGGAAATTGGAAAAAGCTTTTCCGTGACAGGCCTTAAAACTGAATGAGATATCGTATTAGATGATCGAATTTGGTTTAAATACATGTCATCTTGGAAATATTGCCGTAGCGCGTTCTACCCCAAAGGCGCAATTGACACCTAACTCCCCTACCTAACCGTTGCCAAAGCATAACGTATGAGATTTTGATTCTCCTGGCAGAAAACCATGCATCGACTCTAGGAAGGTATCTACGTATATGAGGCAGCTTGGGGTGCTTCAAGGTTTGCTTGTTCCGATTTCATGGCATGAAGAGTTGAATGGCACATTTAGAGACGTGATGTGGTAGAGATTTAAGCTGGTTGTTGGTTTCTTTTTGTCTTCTTTGAGGCAGTTCAAGCTATTGACACTTCTATTCAACGAAGTGGATCTCGCCAACGTGAGAAATGGAATTGCGGCTTGTGTTTTTGTTCTTCACAGAGGGTAAGGTTAGGCCAAAGTTCTGCATAAGTTGGAACACCAACCTTTAATCTAAAAGCTAAGATTCTTTCTTCGTCATTGAGATATGGCTCACCCGATAATTAAAATAATGTTGGTTAATCCGTGCAACAAATGGTAAATTATCATTTTTAGAGAAGAGCTCTCTTAAACAGCTCTTAACATTCGAAAGGTTTGCAGTGAATTGAAGAAATTATTTTTGCCCCACTAGAATTTTGTCTCACTTTATTACTCTAGAGTCGTCTTGGAATGATTAAAATTTATATCTACAGTGTAGGAGTTTCTCTGATAATTGTTCTTCAAATTTTGTTTTTCTTTTCATTATTTCTTTATTGGTGTTATTCCAAAAATTACATTAATTTCTTATATCTTGGTGTTCTGTGTTAGACAACACAGAATTATCCTAACATTTTGTTAGTAACATATTACATTTCATTTGCTGTAGCAGTTCAGACTTTTTACAGGTGAGCTGATTTCACCTGCTTATAAGAGAAAAAAACGCTTTCAATTTACTTAACCTAAATGTGTAACGCATCAATAAATATATAACGAATTAAAAAACAATTTATAAAATTTAGTTTAAATTTGACTCAGAAATAATGAGATCAGTATTTTTAACAACTTTGATTGGCGACCTTCTTCTTCTTTCTGGCGTAACGTCTCAACTGGATCAGAGCCTGCTTCTCAGCTTAGTGTTCTTATGAGCACTTCCACAGTTATTATTTGACAGCTTACTTTGCTAATTGACCTTTTTTTGTATTCGTAAATCGTGAGGTACGGATAATGATACTCTATGCCCTAGGAAGTCTTGCAGAATATCTGCGCGTTTATCGCAACGGTTATCCGGCCTCCCTATAAGCGACCTATAGTTTGAAAAATAGTTTGAAATTTTTACAGGAATGTTACATTTCTCGGAGTGCCATTGGATTCAATAGCTTCAAATTTTTTGAACAATTTGATCTTTGGGACATTCAAAAATAATATATATTCCGCTGTGTTATCTATCAAAAACAGAGTCATCCTTCATTTGCCATATATTTAAAATGAAAAGTTTCTTAGACTACATTCAAAGTTTGATGTTAACACTTCATTTCCACACCATGTTGTAAATATTTACACAGACTCAACGATCTTCCAAAGAATCCACGACACTGGCCAGGCATCTATTAGTGCCCAAAAACCAATACCAAGTAGAGCAGATGCTCAACAGCGTGTCGGAAAATTGCTTTCAAATTGATTGGGAAACTTTTTGACATACACACCCAAAGCAAACAGGAACAAGCGAAAGTGCTGTAACGTGACGAACAAATTTCCTATCCAACAAAATCGAACCAAATCAAACTGTCACAACTGCATGTTGCTACTGTCACTCACAGACCCTCGTTTGCCGGAAAGGATTTGAAAAATAGATGTCAATAGCAAACACACATACACTCGTCGTAGAGCGAAGAGATCTATTCCCCCGTTCCAGTTGCTGGGCGCTGCTCTCGTCTTGGCACTCGTTGTTGGGCTTAGCTTAGACAGGAATCTGTCTTTTGAACAAATCGACATCCACGTCTCCATTACGGCAATCTGTTCAAAATCTGAATATGTAAGTCGAGCTGCACAGATCGACGCTTATTTTCCCATGTATTCTAAGGCCCATTCATCTTCGCTGTCGATACAATCCTTGCAATATAACAATCCGGAAACCTCATGCCGCAGTGCTTTCGGTTGCATAATTTATGTGATTCCATGGCAAATTCCTTTCAAGCTCCATGTCCGCACAATTTAGATGCGGTGGCAGGGTTGGCTTGTTTCGTAGTTGAATTTGAATGAATTAGAGATCATCGAACGACATTATTACGTTTATTGTTAAGTACAATAGGACAAAAAAATGTGTCACATTTGTAATTATTTCCACTCGTTTGTTCAGATATGTGAGCTCATACTAAATGTGTAGCAAGTGTCGTCCGAGAGGGTCGTTATCGCCTAGTTTGACATTGCGGTTGTAGCGCAATCGATCGTCTCCAGAACCAGTTCAAAATACAATAACGTGACCACTGAAGACTTATTGCACATATTGCACAATAATAGTGCAAGACCTCAATATTGGAAATAGTACTTCAATGAACACCTGATTGGTTTTGAGCTCCGGTACCGTAATTTCGGGTGAATTTTCTATAATGTTGACAATGCCAAATAACTGAATGCAGGAAAACAAGTATGAAGGTGAGCCTCATTGACTCAAGTACCGAGATTTTTTAACAAATGTAATTTTAGTGCTAAGAAATATGTCTAAAATAAAAAATCGGGAGATCTCATTTCGGGGTGAAATTGATCACTTATCAATGCCATTATTGTAAGTTTTCAAAACAACTTTACATAATAAATTTGAGCTCCCTGAATCCGAATATGCTTGCCAAATTCTTAACAATACAATATTTATAGAAATAATGAATGTTTAAATTTCAAGAATAACGCAGCAACCGCCTAAATGTATGCAATTTCCAAAGGAATTCCTTGATATATTACAGAAATTTAATTATTTCATCCAAATCAACGAATTGGTACGAGTTTTGGTTATGAAATCTAGTTTGGGGATATATCTTTAGTATCCTCACAAACTTTCAAGATTATACCATGTCCAAATCTTTGTCTAGAACTAGAAGTTTATTGATATTTGTCAACACTGCACCGTACAAGATTTTGAAATTTTACATTATTTTCATTTAAATAAACATTTTAGAACGCAAAAAACTTCACAACACACAATTTGGACATACTTACGACAAACAACGTTCATTCACTGCAGGTTACATTGATATTTGTGCTCCATTAGGAAGAAATAAAATCGAGTGACACAGTGATCAATTTCACCCTACTGATCAATTCACCCGAATTTACGGTAATGTAGAACTTCCAAGTGATCCATATTCAAAATGTTGACAATAAAGTGTTATTCCACATCATCTTTAATCTTTGCGACTGTGGTCGTGCGATTTTTTTTAGCTTCTTCTCAACACCAAATGCAAACACTTACTGATGGGTTGGGACCTGGTATTCAGGACATTTTTGGAGGATATTCCGTACAGTAAAGATCTAGTCCGTTGTTGATCAGTCGACAACGAAGCCGGCTTGATAACTTCCCACGAACTCGTTTACTACAGGTGACAGACGACGGAAGATAATCTGAGATAATACTTTGTAGACCGCATTTAGAATGGTGATCGCTCGGAAGTTCTCGCAATCCAACTTGTCGCTTTACTTGTAGATAGGGCATACTACCCCTCCTTCCTCTTCTCCGGTAGCTGTTCTGTTTCCCAGATTGTACTTGTCAGCCAGTGCAGACAAATGGCCAGCCTCTCCGGGCCCATCTTTATGAGATCAGCGCCGATAGGACGGTATCGGCACTATCAGCAGCTTTATTGTTCTTGAGCTGCTGCTTCCTCAAAGCTGGGGCTGGTTGGTTTCCATCGTCCGCAGAACTGACGAAGGCATTTCCTCCATTGTCTCGACTTTCATTGCCTGTGCTGTTTGCGCTATTCAGGTGTTCGTCGAAGTGCTGTTTCGTACTTTCGATTGCCTAACACTCATTCGTCAGGATGCTCCTCCCTTCCTTATCCCTACGCATCACGGCTCGAGACACGAAGCCGTTGCAGGATGCGTTGAGATTCTGATAGAACTTAAGTGTTTCTTGAGACTGGCACAGTTGTTCCAACTCCTCGCACTTCGTCTCCTCCAGGCAGCGTTTTTTCTCCTGAAAGAGGCGGGAGGCTATTGCCTTTTTAGTCTAAAACGTTCCACGTTCTGTTGGGTCCTTTGCTGTAGCATGACCGCCCGCGCTACATTCTTCTCCTTCAGAATCTTACTACAATCCTCGTTGAACCAATCGTTCCGTCGACTCCGTCCCACGTACCCGACGTTGCTCTCAGCTGCATTGTTGATGGCTGCTTTAACTGTTCTCCAGCAGTCTTCAAAACGGGCTTCATCCAGGCACCCTCTTCCGGTATTGGAGCCTCGAGGTGCTGCGCGTAAGCCGCTGCGACATTCGGTTGCTTGAGCCGCTCTAGGTCATATCGGGGCGGCCGTCGGTATCGTACGTTGTTGACGACGTAGAGTTTTGGGCGCACTTTAACCATCACCATATAGTGGTCAGAGTAGATGTTAGCGCTACGATAGTTCCTGACGTCAATAATGTCAGAGAAGTGCCGTTCATCAATCAGAATGTGGTCGATTTGTGATTCCGTCTGCTGTGGTGAATTCCAGGTGTATCAGTATGGAATGGCTGTGCTGGAAGTACGTCCTTCGAATGGCCATATTCTTAGAGGCGGCGTAATCTATTAGTCGGAAGCCGTTTTCGTTCGTCAATCGGTGGGCGCTGAACTTTCCAATAGTCGGTCTGAACTCCTCCTTCCGGCCAATCTGAGCATTTAGATCTCCTATGATGATTTTGACGTCGTGGCTTGGGCAGCTGTCATCATGAGTGCTTCCGGAGTGAGGGCTGTGTACGTTTATTATGCTGGAGTTGAGGAACTGGCCTTTGATCCTCTACTTGCACATTCTCTCATTGAATGGCCACTACCCGATTATGCGCCTCTGCATCACCCATCACTATAAAGCTGTTCCGCAGCTCTGGAAGTTGGTATGGTTACCTCTATATGTTCGCACCATTGACCCCATCCAATACACTTCCTGCAACGCTTCGTTGCCGAATCCGGATTTACAGTTCCACGTATCGATCTTCCAATCGCTAGTCCCTTTACGCCACTGTGGTCTTCGCCGATTCTCCCGGTTCGTATTCTCTCGTTGATTATTCGTTGCTTGACTTTTTACGGCTGGCTTACAGGGCCTGACATGAATCCTAGATTCCCGCAGGACCATTCCCCCTAAATGTTCGGAGGACCATAGTGCACAGTTTAGCTTCTCTGGCACTCGGACGACGATCAGCCGCCCCTGACATGAGGAACAGACGCTGTTGTGAGCCACTCCTAACATGGAGTACAGAGGCTCCTGGTTTGCAGTAGCAAAATCAAAAGCAAACCCCCCCTTCCCTGTCAGCATACGACCAAAGTTCCCACCGGGGGTTGGTTACCCGATCTTCTCTAAGGTTACTCGTACCCTAGCCAGTACCATGAGGAGGTAAGTATAGAAGTATCTAGGCTGGAGCCTTAGATATATACTGAATGTAATTCATGAAGGAATTCAAGAAGGAATATTCGAAGAAATCTGATGAAAAAATAACTTGAGAAATCTTTGAATTAAAATAATGAAATAATGCCTTGTTTTCTTGATGTTTTACGTTTGATAGAATATATTATCGGAGGCAAAACTTAAAATCTTCAAGAAATCTACAGGAATCTCGAAACATTTTTTGGAAAATTTCTGACGGTACTGTCTGAATGGGACAATAACTGGTCAGGGTCTTTTCCAATCAAATTTTAGAAAATTTTAAGAATTTTTTTTTTTCCAAATTTGGACATGCTACTCATAAAGAATTTAATCAAGTAGGGTTTGGATTATCACTTTGATAACTGTGAATGAAACAGTTTAACGTTTCATGCAAAAAGGATGCATAAATTGTATATAATGGTTTTGTGTTAAATTCGTGTTTGAACATTCTTGGTTTCTCAACCTAATACCTCCACCAGCCAAGCCCCCCTCCGCCCCCTTTGGGGAAGTCTAGGTCACGCCCATAAGAACACTAAATTCAGAAGCAATTTCTAAATCAGTAAGAATGTATTGCTGTGTGCATTTGAAATGCAAATATCAAATGCGGGAACACCAAACGCGTTAAGAAATGCGATGTCAAAGATAGATTTTTCTTGCTAGGGCGGCGGTGATTTATTTAATCGTTGCTAGGTGTCCATTGATTGTTTTGTGTTACCGCATTCGGAGGACGTTTAGTCTTGATTTGCATCCCAAATGCAAACAGCAATAACGCCGGAATGAACAAAATCACATAGCGATGGACTTAAAGTCATTTATCACGCCGGTTAGTGCAGAGCAGTTTGGGTGATCGGCAACCATATCTTTATTTATTGCTCTACTTGTATAATATATGTAGACAATATTATACTGGCTCATGAAATTACAATAGTGTGCTTCGGCATAAAAGATAATACACTTCAAGATATAGAATCAGCATATATCTTTCCGAGCCGACTCTGGCCGGAGCATTCGCCAGTTGTCGTTGACCTCACATCAAATTGGAAGTCACCGCCTCCAAGGATGCCAAAAGAGAAAAAGCATAGCCTCGTCCTGAGTCGAGAGCACAGATTTACTCTTACTTCATCTAATGGGCGGCTACACATCTATTTCCGAAGGGGTGGTGAGGCGTTTGGTTTGGTTATGCATGGGATTCCGTTTCTGTTTGTGCAATCAATCTAAGTGATTCGCCACAATAAATCATCCTTATGCTCATCATGCCAACCCAAGCAATTTTCATACCGACACACGGGTCGTGCAACCTTGCTGTAAGCCGTCTTCTTCCTCATCAACATCGTCATCATCATCAGCAGCAGCAAGTAGCGTCAGTTTGGAAGTCAATCTTCACTTGCTTTTCGGATGCTTCGGTAAAACACATTCTTGAGTTTTCGGGTTTTCCAGTTGAAGAGTACTCTTGTGTGCTATTTTCCCGGGAAAATATCTTACAATTTTCCATCAAGCGGAAATTTATGGATGACAGATCTTAGGAAAAATATGGTTGCCACGCAGCATATTTCATATTCCCCGACAGGATTGGCACTTCCAGCGTATCATCGTTAGAGTCATCCATTAACTGTCTAAATATTCACAGAAATCTCTGCTCGGTCATTAGAAGGCATTGATGTGAATAATTAATGTTATGCAGAAGTAAAGAATTTGTTTACCACCGGTGGATGATATATGTGTTACATATTAGACTTTCATGTGGGACGTTGCGACTCGTGTACGTTCCGTCAAGTGACAGAGCCCAGGAGTTTCATATATATTACAAAGAAGTTCTCTGTTACTTTTGAATGTTTTTAATGTATAGTTTACTAAGTGAATGCTTACGAATAGTAAATAACCAGGTCTTAATCAATTGAAGTAGCACTTTTTAAAGTTATGAAAATTATGGTGGTGGTGAACATATTACGAGTGAGTGAAACCTCATGGTGTAGAATAATTTACCCATTATTGCGGCAGTTTCAATCATGCATCAAGAAGAATCTATATATTTGAGTAGTCCCTCTATCTATTAAACGAACTTCGTAAGCGTGTACTTTTATGTATAGAACCAACACAATTACACGCAGCGTTGCCAACCTTCCAGATTTGTCTGGAATATTCCAGATTTTCGAGGCCCCATTTTACAAAAATCTGAAGATCCAGATAAAATTTGTAATGAATTTGTAAGGTTTTGTAAATAATTTGTAAGGTTCTCAATATACGACAAAAGCGATCCAGACTTTTCCAGACAAATTTTCAAAATCTTCCAGATTTTTGAAAAATTGACTTAGCATCCCTGATTACACGTAGCAGGTATTTCAGTACTTGATGGATGTAGTTACACGATACACGTTAATTTTCATAACTCACGCTTGAGATTTTGCATGCAACTCAACAGTCGAAAAATCATCGATGAGTTGACTCATTTGCTTGACTCATTGTCCCTTGTCCAACAGTTGTCATACACAAAGCATAGATTTCTTGTTAGTCGGGTAGTATTATGGTAATCCTTTCGAACGGTAAAAACAAGTTTTTGACGGGTTTAAAGACAACATCATTTTTGACGGATTGACTGTGATTGAGTGATTTTGTAAGGAAAAGTCAAGCATGAGATTTGTGGAGCAAACTCATAAGTGATCTGCTTCAGGAGAACTCATTGATTGAGTGTGAGACTGTCAACCCTAAAAAGCTATGAAAATAGCTATTACTGCGGTGTCTGTATATCGCAATCCAAGATTCAAAATTTTAATAGTCAAATCGAATGTACTTTCAAGAAACGCAACTCAAAATAGCAACGCATTGAAAAAGTGTTGCGTAATAGTAATTATGCAACTGATTGCAGTTGCGTAACGACTATCACAACACTATATACATGCCCGGATTTTGGAGGGTGCCAAGGGGTCCGAGGAACCAAAATCAAGAACAAAAATAATTTTGAAATACTTTTCAATATTTTCTCTTTAGAATAACAATTGTAACGGTATAGTCAACATTAGAATATCTAAGCAGGTTGCTGTTTTCTCCAAATATCATCAATCTCATAGTATGGTTTGGTCAATCTTTATCCTTCAATATATTCCAAAATATAATGGATGTAGAGCCAAAATCTTCATCATTCTTCTCAAGTTAGTTTGCAAAAATATTGGAATGGAAAATGCGTCTCAAGTTTTTGCATATTTGCATTGCTATCAGAAACTTGAAGTCTATGGAATAGTAGTTTACGAGTTCTGTAACGCGAGTGACGTACAACATTTTTTACAATTTCGGGTATTTGAGGGTATTAGAAATTATATCGGAATGCATACACCATTATTTTACAATTTCTGAAAAATTATTTCTATATTATTCATTATTATTATATTATTCATTACGCAACTTAAAAAAGTTGCGTAATTAGCAAGCGTTGTGTAATGAATGACTACATCATTACATTACATTAAATCATTACACTGGTTTCAGTTGCGTAATGACTATTCTCGCACTGCATACTTCAGTGCAGGAAATTAGGACGTTTCATGGCAGATTGGCGTGATCAAAAACAGCCTATTACGATTAGAAATTGCAAAAAAATCTTTTATGATGCGGTAGTCAGTATCTGTCAGTACTTTTTCTATGTTGAATACCGTAGATAGATGATAAAGTTTTCTCTAAATTCAGTCAAGGCTTAAAATTACCTCTGTATTTATTTCACTACTGCACTGCGAAGTGCGGCTTCATCAGTGCGAAAAAGCGAATAAAAGTGCGGGTTTGCATCGAATCATGTTGGTGTCCTCAGAGCAATTATTCTTTGGATTGCGAAGAATAAGCTTGCTGAAGACACCGACTCAATTAACTGCAATCGCGCACTTTTAGTAGCGTTTCCGCACTTGTAAAAACTTCTGAGGTAGTCTAGTGGTAAAAGAATTGCGCAATATAATCCATAGAAAATTAATACCGTTTTCGTGAAAAAAAGGGGACCAAGCCAAAAACTGGAAACTTGTACTTACATGAATCAATCGATTATAAAAGAACATTTCATGTGTTCTTTTTAAATTATTAATGGTCAAACAGGTTCCAGTTAAATAATAAAATATCAGAAAAAAGAGAAAATTTTGATCAATTGGATCTAAAAAATATGATGCTAATAATGACGAACAGAAAAAAACTTGAAACAATTCTCTATCAAGCTTGAAAGGATTTATAACAGATAATCGGTTCATTTAGTATCTTCAAACGTTTGATGTTGCGATAATGATAAATGCCAGAATTTACCGTGAATATGGGTGTCCGGAGAGAAAAAGGGCGTATTTTCGAAGTTAAATTCAAAGAAAAGTAGCATTATACTGTTTGAGGAAAAACTGTCTGCGTTCAATTTAAAATTCATATTTAAAAAATTAAAAAAAAAAATAAATATTAGTCATTTTTCCTCCCCATTCAAAAATTACGTAATATAAGATTGATTTTTTTTTATGAAAATCATTCGTTTGAATGTTTAAGTGCTACTTTCTAGGAAAATGTTTGAAACGTGTAAAAAAAGTTTTGATTTTGGTACTTGTTTTGATAGGTCCCACTTACCCGGGTATAAAGATATTTTGGGGGAAGTTAGACTCTAGAAATTTTCAAATAAAATGAAAACAAATTACCTGTTTATCGTCAGCAGCTTGTAACAATACTTAAAGCACAATTGTTTTTTGCGAGCCAATGCAGATCGTGAGACGTGTTACAATTTATTAAGCAAGTTGAAAATGTTGCTGAGCTGACAACTGTTATATGGAGCACATGGTATTAAAAATAACAATAACACAGCGGAACAAAAATGACATATTTGCGTGTCTCAAGGATCAAATTATGTGTCTCTAGTAGATTTGGGGCTTCTGAATCTGATTCCGTTCTCAGAAATGTTCCAGCACGTCACAATTTTTAGCTACAGGTCACTAAAGTTGCATAAAACACTGGTTTCATTGATGTTTACATACAATTTAAACAAAGATTTATCGGAAAATTTTATTATCTAATCCACCAAGCATGCAAAATAAGACTATAACTTTCATTTCATATTTAATTTGGTTGAAATTGCACGGTTAAATTTAGATTAAATCGATTTTTTCAACATGCTTGCAGTCTCCATATAAAGTTCTTAGTTTCTCTTATATGGAAAAATACAATACTTTTCTAAACCAACAAAAAATAACTTTTGAGCATCGGAATTATGATGAACTTTGTAGAAAAGTATTGTTATACACATGATTTTAGAGTTCTGAGGCGAATTAAGTAAATAAATTGCCATACAAGCTGGCAAACTTGCATGCAAGTTGCCTGAAATAGTCAAATTTAGCATTTTCAACAGCCAAAATCTCAAAAACTAGACGTGCTAGGATATTTCTGAAAATGGTAATGGATTCAGCAACCCTTAATTAAGTAAATAGCGGTATTTTGGTGCTTGAGACAAAACCGTGTTCCGCAGTGTAATTTTTGTACTAAATACTTTCCTTATTATTGTATCTTCAACTTTCTAGAAGAATACTCCCTTCAAAAACTTTTCCTAAACGAGCTATGACGGAATGTCCAACTTACCCCGGATTCTCACTTGCCCCGGGGTACCTTATGTCATTTTACCATGGCACAACTTGGGACAAAAATAGTATGAGATGTCTTTGGTTTCAGTTGCAGTGTGGTCCAAACATATACCCGAACTTAAGTACGAGTTTTTGATTCATTTTATTTTCTAAGATAGCTTTTTGAATTAAGGGTATGCGAAATACCGAATGATTCCGTCAAATACGCTTCGAAACGAAATTCCGCGGAATTCCACGGAACTCACACAGGCGAAATTTGTATTTTGCTATTTCGTTTCGTTTCGCCAAATCATATATATAAAATCCCAGAGTTGTCTGTCTGTCAGTAACGCTTTGAAATATTTCACCGAAAAGTTTCACTAAGCGCTACAACAGCAATTTTAGAGGACTATAACAGTATATTTGATTGTTAGAACATTACAATTGCAAATTGTAGAGCACTACAACAGTTATTTGACAGAACATTCTAGAGGTTTATGGACCATGTTTCTTCCTTATTCGTTACAACAGCATTGAGGTCACGTGTATTTGATCAGAGTATACATTTAGGCGATTTGGCGAACATAAGTATCATGCGTGTCAATGTCGGGTCATGTTGATAAAATCATAATCATTATCCTCTACTTTTAACGTTACGCGTCTACTGGGACGGAGTATGTTTCTCAGCTCATTATGTTCAGAGCACTTTCACAGTTATGAACAGAGAAATGTATTAGTCCATATCATCATTTTGCTGTTAAACAATCCTCGATAGATTATACATAGCTTTCCGCTTTCAAATTTTGTAAGAGCGTGGCTAGCCACGCTGGGTAAGCTAGTTGTTGAAATATTTCCACGGAAAATTGAAAACAAACGGAATAAAACGGAATTTTGCGAAATTCGAGTTTAATTTCGAACAAAAATAAGCAATGCGTTCGCTTCTACTCCTAGCAGCTACAGTCAAAAATGGGTCCGTATTATGGATCAGAACACTATAACAGCAAATTATTTGCGAGGCAAACGAATGGTGTGCTAGTGAAAGCATACGTTTTGGCGTTTCTTTAGGAATCGTCTTATCTTAGTCCCCACAGTTATGGATCAACTAAGGGTCATTTTTCAGAACAAAATACGGTTAAAAAACATGGTGAAGCTGTACAGAACAAAATTACCTCCCTGGTACTGCAGAATATAGTTGTTTTTGAGAATACACCTCAAAATACCCGGTTATTTACGAAAAAGTGACGATTTCGATAGAAATTGCAAACGATGTCCACCCCACAGATGTGGATCAGTGGGATAGGAGGATCCATATTATGGATCAAATCGACTCATATTATGGATCAAAACACTATAAAAGCAATTTATCTGCGAGATAATCGAATGGTGTGCTAGTGAAAGCATACGTTTTTGGCGTTTGTTTTGGAATAGTCTTATCTTTGATTCATAACTGTGGTATGCAGGGATGCTAAGTCAATTTTTCAAAAATCTGGAAGATTTTGAAAATTTGTCTGGAAAAGTCTGGATCGCTTTTGTCGTATATTGAGAACCTTACAAATTATTTACAAAACCTTACAAATTCATTACAAATTTTATCTGGATCTTCAGATTTTTGTAAAATGGGGCCTCGAAAATCTGGAATATTCCAGACAAATCTGGAAGGTTGGCAACGCTGGTGGTATGGGTTTCAATGCCCCACAGTTATGAATCAACGCATCTGGGAATACGCTTGACATTTTATTTCCTACGGACGGAAACAATATGAATAAGCATATTACAATTGATTGTGATGCTGTACAGATTTATGGTTCACGTAGATAAAATGTGTTCTGCGTAATTGCAACTCTATTTGATGAGATATTCCCGTTTTAATCCAAATCTGATCCATATCTGTGTGCTATCCATAACTGTGGGGTGACTGTAGATTCATAACTGTGGTATGGGTTTCAATGCCCCACAAATATGAATCAACGCTTCTAGGCAAATGTATGACATTTTATTTCCTATGAATGGAACAAATGTGTTTAAGCATGTTATTGTTGATTGCGATGCTGTATAGATTTATGGTTCGCGTAGGTAAAATGGGTTCTGCGTAATTGCAACTCTATTTGATGAGATATTCTCCGTTTAATCCAACTTTGATCCATATCTGTGTGCTATCCATAACTGTGGGATGACTGTAGTATTGACTGGTCCACAGGATATGATAAACTGCACTGCCGTTGTAAAGTTTCGAAAAACGCCCATTTGCCCTAAATTCCTCGCGGCGAGCAGCCCAGGAAAGGAACAACTGCGTTTGATGCACTACCGCAATGTTATCTTCCATAAGAATGAAGAGAGCAAAACCACGGTTCCCTCCGGGGAACATCGCGTGTCCTTTTGAGCAAATCCGTTAATATATCGCAAACATTGTACCGTAATCCGGGGTAACATTGATCATTTTTCTGAATGTTCCTTCAATATTTCATTTGATAATGCAAATGTTTCAGGTTTTATATTTTTAAAACAATTCTGCCACCCATAGCTCGTGACTATATACTGTATTTTGTTTATTGAATGATTTAAGCATGTCAAAAAAATGTTTTAGGCGATTTTTTGATTTAGTTGATATGGGGGTAACATTGATCACCTACATAAACAACGTTCGGTAATACTGAAAATGTCTTTACTTACTTAAATCATGACCCCTGAAGTCGAATATGAAGGCCAAACGCTTACAAGTCATTTACTTTTTGAGTTATTTTAAAATTAAAAACACCTCGAACCACGGAATACGCCTAAAGGAAGGCAATTTCGTTAGGGAATTTTACATTCCTAACAGTAAGTCGGTAATGTTGCCTAATTGAGCATACTTATAAAAGTTTTGACAACGGAATCGTTTCCGGCGATGTCATTTTTAGTGAGAAACACATTTTGCTTGCTTATATCGTTTGTGGAACTTATGTGAGACATGAATCTTCGGTAGTGTCATCCTTAACAATTAAAATCATTATTTCGAAAAGTTGACAAATTTACGCAAAATGTAAACGCAATTTACACGAAAATATTAACTTTCATTAGCTCATGAATATAAGAAAAAGAAGCACCATTCATGATTTGGAAATGTTTCATCAATAAATGATAATATGAACTTTTGATGAGGTGAGTCATTCCGATCAATGTTACCCCGCTGATCAATGATACCCCGGATTACGGTACCAAAACATGTAAGGATTTCGCTGAGCAACGCTAAGGTTTCCATATAAGCCATTTTACGAGACGTTCTAGTGACGTTTTCTGCGGGCCGCTCATTGTTGTTGTCCAAAAAACTAGCATGATATCTGAATGGCGCTGGTCACATTTTTGTTGGCGATGACGTCCCCGTCTGTTTCAGCGCATGTTTCTACCCGGTTTACATGAATTACAGGTAACGTAGATGAAAAATATCTTCCCTGCCCACTGATTTAAATTTTACATGCGAAAATCAAAAACTTTGTTTCATTGCCACCAGCGCCATTGATGAATGTGCTCCTTTCAAATGTAGCGCTAGAAGAAACGTAAATAAATCGGCCCGCCAGAAACTTTCAAATCTGGTAAACAAATGGAAACCATATGATTCGAAACGTCTCATAAAATGGCTTATGATAGAGGATTTAAACAGACGTTTTTTATGCCAATTGTCAAATTTCCAGCTTTTGACAAGAAAAAATAAACTTATACGTGTATTCCGCGAAACAAATTCAAAAATTTCGTTTCGTTTCGAAAAATTCCGTGAGATATTTGATTTCGTATCGAGTTACACGAAACATTTTTAAATTTCGTTTCGTTTCGTCATTATCAGCGCAATATATTCCGCGTATCGTTTCGTTTCGTATCGACATGGAAAAAATCCATTTCGCATACCCTTATTTAGAATAAGCTTTTGATAATGTATTAGGATTATGCAGTGTATTCCATTTAACGTACAGTTGTGTTCAGAATAATAGTAGTAAAAGCCTATTTTCATACAAAATGCTCAACTTTGGCATGCTGTAACTTTGTTTCCTTATAAGCAATCGGCATGAAATTTTGGCAGTGAACTATACTCAATTTCATTATCACAAGATTTGAAAATTTTCACACTACCGGCTAAAAAGTTAAGCACCAGGTGAAATCTAAATATGGGGTTTTCATGATAGTATTTTCAAAAGTTGTTCCATCGCATTGGTGAAAAGTTTGGAAATTGGAATGATTATCCTATATGAGATGGTTTTGGAGCTATTGATTTTTTTAAAAACTACCTACGTCCTAGATAAACAATCATAATATAAGGTTATTCCGATCTCTTTTTAACTTTTACTCGTGGTCATGTGTTAAGTGTTGTCAAGCATTAAGTACATTGTAGTATAGTGTGTGGGATTTCCGCTTTATATTGGAAACTTTTCGTTAAGATTTTTTTTCGATTATTCCTTTGGGTGTTACATGCAAATCCGTTATTTGGGGTGGTGCTTTATTGAAAAGGCAAATTGGACACTAACTGTATTGTTGAAATTATCCTTCTTTTGACAAGTCATGACAAGGTTGCTCTGCATTATTCTAGGATACGAATACTGCATATAAGTATACAAATCCTTTCAAGACAATTGTGCGATGCACTTATAGCTTGGTTGAAAAATGAATCAATATGTGTGAGAGATTTAAAAGATAAATCAAAACGGTTAACGTTTGCAGGAGTTTCAATTTGAATTATATTGAAGTAAAATCATCTTTAGATTGAACACATCATCGATATTGACCAAAATATTTTTTTTTGCTGTTGGCAAAATATAGTTTTATTTAGGCTAAAATATTAACGTCCCATAAAAAAATATAATATTTCCATAAAAAATGCAAAATTTGCCAGTAAAGAAACAAGAGTAAAATCAACAGAAAAGTTAAAAATTTCCATGAAAAAATAAAGAAGTGCATAGAAAAAACAAAATTTTCCATAAATAAAAAAATTTTGAGCAATAAATAGATTCAAAAGTGCAGTAGAATCGACAATAATCTCACTAAAAAATATCGAATTTTACATTTAAAAACCTCAAAATGTCCCTATTTTCTTCACAAAAAGCAAGAAATAACTATAAATTTTCCACAAAAAAAGCCAAAATTTGCAATAAATAAATAATAATTCGCCCACAATAAATCAAAAATTTCCATTCAAAAAATCAAAAAGAGCAATAGCAGTAAATGCAAAGTTGCAATAAACAAACCCAACTGAGCAATTCAAAATGACAATCAATACATGAAAATGATGTAGAAAATTCCAATATTTAAGTAAAACTTTCCATAAAAATAATGTAATTTTCCAATAATGAGTAATAATGTGTGTAATGGATTTCATAAATTTTCAGTCAAACTGAAGCATTGTTTTCACAATTGGAGCTAATTAATCGTCGTATTTAGATGTAGTAATTGCATTTTAGAGTTCGATAATTAATTACGTAATAATTTAGGGGAGGGGAGAGCGGGGAGATTGGCCGGGTTTGAAAAAATATTTCTTGCCATATAGAAAAAATTAATGTTTCATACAAAAAATCATACATGGAGGGGAGGGGAGGTTTCGAAAATTCACAAAAACATGTTTTTTAATACACCCCATCGTTAGGCTACAATTTTAATTATTTCGGAAAAGTTGAAATGAAACATGGAACATGGGATATCTAATCTTCCAATATTAGGAACACTTATGTCACTGCTTGGGTTAAACTAAGCATCATTTGTGGCAACACTTTATGCGGCATGATGGAACTTTGCCGAGCGCGCTAAGTGTTGTTAGACCACTGACGTAGTTGCATGAAGTGGGTGATGAGGTACAAAAGTAGCGTTACAGCATGCTTAACCATATTTGTAGTACTGAGACAACCCATTAGATCTAAAAATGAACCTATTAGAAGATACTTTAAAAAGCGTTATGTTCGTATGAAAATAAAAAAAAAAAAATTAGGAGAAAAAACTCATCAATCGAAGTATACACTTTTCTGCAACTGCTGTGGGCAGTTACACCAAAGATGAAAGTGAATTTCCGTATTATTAGTCCGTATTATGTTAAAATCACTCGCCACTAGCTCAGTAGAGAAACCTATCGAAGAACAGAGACTTACCTTGTTGTGCTAAACTCGTCTAACGTACCTTCGCCAACTCTGGTTCCTTTTTTTTCAATTTTATTTCAGGTTTTGTATCATACATTTAACAGTTTTTAAGTGATATAATTTTATAATTAAAATATTTCATCCTTTGTTCTGCTCTTGATATCATTGATTTCTTGCTTATTTTCTAATTAGAGTGTTAAATTTGTTTGGATCATTTGAGAGTATCCGTGTTTGTTTTAATTTGATAACCTACTTACATACTAATAGAAATTTGATAACCTATAAAACCACCGCTTGGATGAGCGGGTGTTCCGAGACAGCAGCATTCGCTATGAAGCTGTCGATGGCCTCGTTGACACGATCGTGAATGGTTTTGCATCCTGCAGCGCGGTTCAAATCGATTGTTCTCGTTCTGGGCGGAGCATTCAGTATCATCCTGAGCAGTCGGTTTTGGATCACCTGCAGCTTTCGCCATCGGCGCGATGATCATTTTGAATGTTGCTAATTTGTTTTTCGCTGATAGTTTGGACCGTCAACATATTAGCGGATACAGTGCCTTCAGCAGGCCGGTACACCTTTGCTTCAGTTTGTCCGTGTGCGTGCGGAAGGTCCTTTTATCATCGAAGGTAATGCCAAGGTAATCCACCTCGTTGGTCCAATCGACGGATCATCCATTTACTCGAATGATACAGTCTGGTGGGGAACTCTGGTTCCTGAATCGGGAATCGTTAATCAACGCATCTTCCAGCGTGTCGCATATCTCTTCGAGCCCCTCGCATATCTTCTGCATCAGCATTATCATCAGGAGAAGCCAAATCATCTCCTCGTCTACATCTACATACGACGACTAATCAGCTCCAATTGTGAAAACAATGCTTCAGTTTGACTGAAAATTTATGAAATCCATTACACACATTATTACTCATTATTGGAAAATTACGTTATTTTTATGGAAATTTTACTTAAATATTGGAATTTTCTACAACATTTCCATGTATTGATTGTCATTTTGAATTGCTCAGTTGGGTTTGTTTATTGCAACTTTGCATTTACTGCTATTGCTCTTTTTGATTTTTTGAATGGAAATTTTTGATTTATTGTGGGCGAATTATTATTTATTTATTGCAAATTTTGGCTTTTTTTGTGGAAAATTTATAGTTATTTCTTGCTTTTTGTGAAGAAAATAGGGACATTTTGAGGTTTTTAAATGGAAAATTCGATATTTTTTAGTGAGATTATTGTCGATTCTACTGCACTTTTGAATCTATTTATTGCTCAAAATTTTTTTATTTATGGAAAATTTTGTTTTTTCTATGCACTTCTTTATTTTTTATGGAATTTTTAACTTT
>NW_018736530.1:0-21393 GCF_002204515.2 Aedes aegypti
TATATTTTAAAAATACACACATTTGCCGAATATACCAAAGCTGTGAAATCATTCACATCCAAAGGTATAATGAAATTATTTTAATATTTTATAATTTTCGACCATTTTTCTAAGCAAGTTTCTCCTGAATCGGCACTTTTCGGCAGTCATATTTAGTATACTTTGATGCCTTATTATATCAGTTAAAGCCCCATGGCAACAGAATGATCGGGTCTCACAGGGCTTATTGATTTCAACCATTTTTTGACGAGCTTGGAATTTTGATCTTGAATAGTTTTTTGACCTTTTGTATACTCACAGTGCAATACTCTGTATTAGTTATATCATAAAATAACATATTAGAAAACATCTTTACAACACTGAAATTGCTAAATTTTAGCATCAAATCGTAGTTGTCGACGATAATTTGGCTTCGGTCACAATGCGTGAAAAATTTAATAACAAATAATAATATGGCCGGTGTTTAAACAGACTGAACCAAGTGTTTTTTTCTAATGATTTTAGGAAAACGCCAGGCATTCAAAATATCAAAACATTTACATTATTTGTTGTGATGATGGAACTTATCTTTTTGATGATACGTCTGTATCAAAATACCATCAGAAAAATAAAAAATCGTGTTACCAACATATCTTTATGACACCAGTGGTCCAGTCTGTCTAAACACCGATCATATGTATTTTATGATAAAAAGCAAAAAATTTTGAGAGCAAAACATAATTTCGCCTGTTAAACACAATTCCTCTTATTTTTCAACCATTACCATTTTCAACCATTTCGTTGTGCCGGCCGAAGTAAACTTGTGTCCGAAATTGCTGATACATGAGAAACCTAGTAAATTCTCAAAAATAGTATTTATTTTAATAAAACATTGTTTTTTGATAGCTTGTCAGCTTATATAGATGTCTTCGACATAGTTGTTAAGATTTGTGATATAAGAAATCCCAAGTTTATTGATTGCACTATGAGCGTACAAAAGGGCAAAAACTATCTGATGTCAATATAAAATTCCATGCTTCTCAAAAATGGTTGAAATCAATAAGCCCTGTGAGACCCGATCATTCTGTTGCCATGGGGCTTTAACTGATATAATAAGGCATCAAAGTATACTAAATATGGCTGCCGAAAAGTGCCGATTCAGAAGAAACTTGCTTAGAAAAATGGTCGAAAATTATAAAAATTTTAACATAATTTCATTATATCTTGGAATGTGAAGATTTTACAGCTTTGGTATATTCAGCAAATTTGTGTATTTTTGTAATATATAAAATGTTGTAGAACATGTCATGTTCGTAAATTGCACATTGAGCATAGAAATGGTCAAAAAACTGATATTTATGGTAAAATAGGTTAAATTTAAAAATTTAACCGTGAAAACGAAGCCAAAAATATCAAGTATGTTCAGCAAAGCTGTTGAAAATAAAAAAGAACTAAAACTTTGCTGAAGTAATGACCGCCCAAAAATTTTTTTTTCAAAAAAATATATTTGCTCGGGTGCCTTATTTAGTCTGATATAAATATTATTTTTTATTATTACTCGGATGCTAATTCAAAACAATGTCCCCAAGACACCTATGGCTAAAACGCCTCTAAGAGGTTTTGACCGTCAATTTTCAGTTTCGTCCCACTGTGTGCCGGCTACTCAGCGTAGTGTTCTAAGTGCACTTCCACAGTTATTAACTGAGAGCTTTCTTTGCCAAGGTTACCATTTTCGCATTCGTATATCGTGTGGCAGGTACGATGATACTCTATGCCCAGGGAAATCAAGGAAATTTCCATTACGAAAAGTTCCTGGACCGACCGGGAATCGAACCCAGACATCTTCAGCATGGCTTTGCTTTGTAGCCGTGGACGCTAACCACTCGGCTAAGGAAAGCCCCCATTGGCCATTGGTATTATAACTGATTATGTTCCAATTGAGGAGGTTAGAAGCAAAGAGGTGTAAGTGACTAAAACCTATTTTAGAGGAAAACGAGTTTGAAGTTTTTCAGCAATTTTTCAGTCCATACAAATTGTATGGGAGCCAGATAATGAGCCAATCTTCTAGAAATTGTGATATATTTCCTATTGGAAGGATAAATCATCTAAAAATACTGTTAGAATGTTTGAAAACAGTAGAATTTTTCAGTATATATAGCTCAAAATTGACGATAATGTCACTTACGCCCTTTTGCATTTGGAACCATCAGTTAAACATTCTTCTGTGCGCGATGATAGTCATCATAAAAGTTTATTTCCTTTGTAATTATGAATGTTATATCAACAAGCTTTGTTCAACAGATTTTCTTTGCTTAAAATAAATTATTAGTTTGACCAGTACAACGTAGTAGGGTAAATGCTGACAATAAAGGATAAAGAGGTTATTTTTACTCGATTTGAAAAATTGACCGGAATCAACTAACTAAAATAATATTTTATACTATGTACATCTTCATAATAGTGCACGCTGACATAAAATTAACAACTACAAAGAAAACAAACTTCTATGCCCTCTATCAACGCGCGCAGGTTAACTTGTTACTAGTGGCTTTTCGTACTCACGAAGCATGCACTAGAGCTGTGGGCTCGATTTGCGCACGGGGTCATCTACACCTGATACCTTTAAGGACTTCGGGGGACCACTTAGCGTCCACGTAGGGACTTACCTTTTACCTGATTTTTTTTCTTACCAGAACGAGCACTTTACAATGACGAACTTATAACATTTCGCATTTTCGAAAAATAAGGGATCTAGCCTACTCCGCCTCGATGGAGGTCGGCCAAGTGTCAGGGTCGGTTCAGCAATTCCGGTTGGAGCACCCTCCGGTTCACAGGCGCCTCGACGACTTATTACCGATAGTACGTTACTATCGTTCTACTCGGTCTAGTCCCGGCGGAGGATCTAGCCTACTCCGATCGCGCCGATGGTCTCCTCTCATCAACAGACTGACTTATCGAGTGCCGAGGTTAGTCCGTCAATTCCGGTGGGATCTTGGCTTCCAGTTCATCCGCGCCCCGACGTCCTGACATCAAGCGCTGCTCTCTGCGTCTCGTTTCGCTGCTCTTCTCGCCAGTTGCGCTGTAAGCCAGACATTATTTGCACCACCATGTTGGTCATCATATTCCAAAGATCGGGATCTCTTATCATTCCGTGGACCACACCTTCTACGCTGAAGTACTCACCAAAAGCAGTCGCCACTGTGTTTCGTCCTTTGTTGAACCTCGGGCAGTCGAAGACAACATGTTCTGGCGTTTCTTCAATCTCCATACACTCAGGACAGAATGGTGAAGACGCATGGCCGAATCGATGCAGATACTGCTTGAAGCAGCCGTGACCTGACAAGAACTGTGTCAGGTGAAAGTTCTCTTCTCCGTTTTCCCTGTTCACCCAGGCCGATAGATTCGGGATGAGCCTGTGGGTTCACCTGCCTTTCTTGGAGGCATCCCATTCTTGCTGCCATTTAGCCAGCGAACGAATTCTTGCCAACTTCCTCGCCTGCCTAGTTACTCTTTGCTGGTAGCAGTCGATGTCTTCGATCCCAGCGATTACGCATGCCGCCTCCGACGATATAGTCCTGTACGCGCTCACCACTCGCATGGTGATGAGTCGGAACGTGCTGTTTAACTTATCCCGATTCCGCTTGGTCTGTAGCCCCACGCCCCAGGGTGGCGCACCGTATCTTAGTAGCGATATTGATACGGCAGCCACAAGACGCCTCTTACTGCTTCTAGGACCACCTATGTTGGGCATAAGTCTTGTGAGCGCATTGTTCGCCTTCGCCGCCTTCACATGCATAATCGACGTGACTGTTAAAGTTCAGCCGATCGTCTAGCATTACGCCCAGGTGTTTCAACTTTCGCTGTGATGCTATGGCATGCCCCCAACAGTGATCTCACCATGCATGACTGCTTTGCAGTTGCTAACTAGTAGCACCTCTGTTTTGTGGTGGGCTATCTTCAGCTTGACTCCCTCCATCCAATCTTCGACTAGACCAATTGCCTCCGTTGCCAGCATTTCTATTTCCTCCTGCGTCTCGCCTAATACCGTTAGGACGACGTCATCGGCGAAGCCGACAATCTCGACTCCCTTGGGTAGCTCCAGCGTCGTACATCGCATTCCACAGCGTTGGTCTCTGTATGGAACTCCAGCCGTTATTCTTAACTCCTCCGGGCCGGCGTCGGTTTCATATCTCAGTACACGGTTTTGGAAGTAGCTCTTCAAAATCTGGCACAAGTAGTCGGGAACCCGCATTCTGTGCAGCGCAGTGGCAATGGCCTCCCAGCTGGCGCTGTTGAACGCGTTCTTCACATCTATCGTGACCACGGCGCAGTAACGATCTCCTCTACGCTTTTGTTTTAATGCTTTCTCGGCCCTCTCGAGCACTGTTCGAATTGCGTCCATCGTCGACTTTCCTTTCCGGAATTCAAGCTGCCTTTCTGATAGCCCGTTCTCGCTCTCTGTGCATTTCATCACCCTGCTGAGGATAATCCGTTCCAAGAGTTTACCGAGTGTATCCAGTAAACATATAGGCCTATATGATCCTAGATCCCCGGGCGGCTTTCCTGGCTTCGGCAACAGTACCAGTTTCTGCATTTTCCATATTTCTGGAAAATGACATTCGTCCAGGCATTTCTGCATAACCTTCCTTACCATATTTGGATACGTAAGGACCGCTGCTTTGAGTGCCACGTTGGGGATTCCGTCCGGACCCGGGGCTTAGTTCAGCGCTTTCACAGCTATAAGCTCCTCGTTGGAGATCTGGCGATCTTCGGCATTTCCTACCTACTCATTACCGTATGGTGTGGCCGGCCACATTGTAGGATTATGCTTTGGGAATAGACCCTCGACGATGACTCTCAGTTTGTCCGCACATGTTTCGGTCGGCGTCGACGAGCCCTTTATATGTATCATTACTCGTGTATGACTTTATCCTAAACTAATAAAATTCGGGGTTATAAAATTTGGTTTAATAGAATTCAGGTTTATGAAGTTTTAAGGAAGAGTAGAGCCGTGAGCACAAAATATATGTTTAAACTTTTCAGGATTTTATCTATCCTTTATCTGTCGCGTTATCTGTCCATAAATATCAAACCTGAAGTATTTTTGAATAAACAACGGTTTGATTCTGGCGTTGCGACTCAACTGAGACAGAACCTGCTTCTCAGAATCAGACATCATGTATACGCGCTTCATATCTAGAGCTTTTGATCAGCTTGCCATGAGCCAACAAAAATTATCACACGCTTGAGCACGTGCTATGATGGTGTGGAACATTTTTTTTAGATCTCATGTAGGGTAGATGTACCAATAGTGGAGGTACTAAGCACGATTGAACTTCATTTAAACGCCCAAATTCAAGATGCGCAATTAATGTACAAGTTTATGTTGTAACGTGAAGTAACGACCATTGACTTAATGAGAAAAATTATTTGATCGCAGTAATCCACGGCATGCCAGTGAAAAATAATACCTCCACTATTGGTACACTGTTCTTTTAGTTGCGGTATATTTTTAATTTGTGTTCCTATGCCATCGCCAGAATTTTCGAATTTTAGCTAGAATGATCATTTTAAAACAGACAAAAATCTCTGTGTAGTTTTTTGTCTTCGCCATCGCTAGAATCTTCCTAATTTTAATTTGAAATCTGTGCCCTTTGAAGAAATCTTTAGATCGCAGCAATCAAAATAGGAACCAAATCATTCCTAGCATTTTTTAGATCAGTACTGACGTTCTGATGAAATTGCGGTAAAATTTTGAGGCTCCCTATGAGTTTTCGTAACAAGATATTGAATTCCTGAAATTCTAAATATTTCTGTTATTCCGGTAGGGTTCTTGGTAGTATCATTGAAATTTCAGTTCTCTCAATAGTGGTGGATTTGGGGAAGGATTTTTTAGTACTTGGTAGGAATCTCCGTGAAAAATTCTGGTGAGTCTAGTAAAATTTATAAATTATCGTTTTTTTTTCAATCTTGTATTTCCCGTTTCCCGATTATTCCGGAGACATTCATTGGTTTCTTGATATAACATTAATAAACAGTACTGGTCACAATAAAGTACGCATTGGCTGTTTCTCATACAAATTTGTCAAACCTGGATTTCGGCTTCAAGAGCACCGATTGACCAGCAATTTTCACAGAGACTCTGAAATACCATGCGTTTTAATCAGCAGTGTATTTAAAATATTTCAACTAAGGGAACACTTACCCTAACTGCCTTTTTACGCCTACTTGTCCCATGTTCTATGTAAAGCTTATGGACCGCGGGACAAATATGCGTAAAATGGCAGAGTAGCAATGTAAGCTCAAACAATCACATCTGCACTGACTCATACGCTATTTTATGAGAAAATTTCAATTTGATAATGCATTTGAGACTAGCAGGCGAAAGTATCAGAAGCAAAGAAAAAGGATTAAATCATGAGTTAAACTGCCCGCAGGCAGTTTGAAAGGACTGAATATGGTATGAATAAAAACCGCTTAACTTTACTGCATGTAGCATCTACTCAAAAATAAAACCCACAGAGTTTACTACACTTTTGGTCAGCTGTCAGCTAATGCTACACACACAAAAAAAATCAGGTAAAATTCAGCGGAAATCATGCACTTAAAGGGAATGACTTGTCGCATATTTATCGGAATACTTGTTACAAATTATGACAAATTATATTACCATCATGTACATTTCCGCTATTAATTGCGTAATCGAGTAAGGAATCTAACCGACCTATCAATTTGCAAAAAAATAATAAAGTTATAAGATTTGCAGAGTATTTTTTCGATAAATCTGGCCTTCTATTTATGTGCATGATTTTATGATCATTTTAAAACATACAAAAATCTCTGTGTAGTTTTTTTTCCTCGCCATCGCCAGAATTTTCGAATTTTAGCTTGAATGATCATTTTAAAACAGAAAAAATCTCTGTGTAGTTTTTTGTCTTCGCCATCGCTAGAATGTTCCTAATTTAAGCTTGAAATCTGTGTCCTTTGAAGAAATATTTAGATCGCAGCAATCAAAATAGGAACCAAATCATTCCTAGCATTTTTAGATCAGTACTGACGTTCTGGTGAAGTTGCGGTCGAATTTTGAGGCTCCTTATCAGTTTTCGTAACAAGATATTGAATTCCTGAAATTCTAAATATTTCTGTTATTCCGGTAGGGTTCTTGGTAGTATCATTGAAATTTCTAGAAAAATCAGTTCTCTCAATAGTGGTGGATTTGGGGAAGGATTTTTTAGAACTTTGATAGAATCTCCGTGAAAAATTCTGGTGTCTAGTAAAATTTCCAAAATCCGTAAATTATAGTTTTTTTCCAATCTTGTATTTCCCGTTTCCCGATTATTCCGGAGGACTTACCCAAACTTTTTTCACACACTATCACGTCGCATCCAATGTCGAGTGCAACTGTGAGAAACTTACGTCAATCCGTTCAATCAAACCATTTCGTGACGTACAAACACCATTCTATTTTTATTTATATAGAAGATAGATTAATAGCTGAATTATCTTGGCGAGTTCGCCATTCATTGGTTTTGTTGATATAACATTAATACACAGTACTGGACACAATAAAGTACGCATTGACTGTTCTCATACAAACCTGGATTTCGGCTTCAAGAGCACCGATTGAACAGCAATTTTTACAGATACCATGCGTTTTTAATCAGCAGTGAATTCAAAATGGTTATATCCTGTTAGGCCGAATCCAGTAAGGCCGAATATCGTTAGGCCCGAAGATCATTAGGCCGAATGCCGTTAGGCCCGAAAGGGTCGTTAGGCCGAAAATGGCCGATAGTTCTTATGAATCTAGAAGCCCACAATAACTGCTGCGAAATACAACTAGAAAGAACAGCCTTCGATTAAAAGAAGGAAAAAAACACTGATGAATGTGTTAGCCATTTGAAATAGTAGTAAATGATTAAATGTTATTTCGGCCTAACGTCCTTTTCGGCCTAACGACCCTTTCGGCCTAATGGCATTCGGCCTAATGGCCTTCGGCCTAACGACATTCGGGCTAACGAAATTTGGCCTAACGACCTGCACCTATCCAACATATTTCAGACACAGAAATGTGAGTTGCTGCGAACGAGTGGTTACGAAAATAGCATGTCTCCCCCTAAGGGGCTGGACAGCTTTGCTAAGAGTAACACTTTGAACAAAAGCAAGCTTGAGTTACTCGCATTTGCTCAGAACTACTCACGATTACTTGGATCTGAAGTTCTAACGATATCTAGTTTGCACATTACGTAGACAGTTTGGCGTATTTTCAGCTAGATAATTCGAACAAATTTTGTGTTTCAATACAACAAAAGTGAATGAAGTTCGGCGATGTTCCAATTCTGAGTGTCTCAGTGGAAAAGTCTTTTAATTATAATTTATAAAGCCAATATTGCAAATTACAATAGCATCTGTAGTGCTGAAATTTGCCGCTGCCAACATGAGTACCGTTTTGTAGTGATATGCAGTCAATCCCGAGGAAAGGACAATTTCAATAAATATCATAAGTGTTAGAAAAATCTTTTATTTGTTGAGATAATAAAACAATGTATCATTAACAATGTTTAAAACTCTTATCCATTTATTTCATAATCTCTGGGAAATATTGTGATATTCTGAAAGACACCCATCTGCTTTCAATCTGGGGGATGCGAACTGGAAGGAAGCTCTTCCCTCAATGCCTTTTTGCCTGTTGGAAGGAGCAAACTTGATAACCCATTTGCAACATTTTGGAAACGAATTTATACATGTTTCTCTCCCATTATTCCAGCCTTGCAGATTAATATCAAAAGAACCCATCACACTTGTATCTGCTATCTGTAGACAAGCAACTCGGAACCTAAATATTTCAAGGATAAGTACAGTACCGTTTTGATTCATATTACGGACACTTAAGGCCTCGATGAAGTGCATATAAAATAAATCATTTTGTATGATTGCTCTGCGTCATCGAGCCTTGAAAACCCTTAGCTTTCGAATGGTGGGTGAAGATTTTGATTCCGCAACATGAATAATTTTAAATAAATGAAAATGTGTGGACTTGCCATGATTCTTATTCCGGACGCTTCCTTACTTTTGCCTTGATTTCCGGACACTTTGATTCCAATTCCGGACAGCTCATGAAAATCATAAATAGAGAAGTCAAATGATCGATTGAAATTGCCAAACCACTAAACAGGGTATAAGGCAGTTGGGCATAGTACATTTTCATGGATATTTATAAAAAATGCTTATTAAACAAGCTTCGAAAATGCGTACTTTTGAACGGCAAAAAATGAAACATTTCGTGTGAAATGTTTCCCATACAAAGAAGAGTGTCCGGAATTAAAAGCTGTCCGTAATATGAATCAAAACGGTATAACAAAATATTCCACGCTTTTATGACCAACCATTCGTATGTGAATCAAGAAGAAAAAATGGCTTAGAAAACGCACGTTATTGGCAGAATCGGTTTTCACACAATAACAAGTTGTTACACGGGTTGCTATGCCCACATGAAATCGAGCAACAAGAGTTACTCAGAGTTGCTCTGAAATTCACTCGAGAGGTTGCTCAAAAGCAAAAGCTGTCCCGCCCCCAGTACCGGACAGCACCCAATACCGGACAAAGTCGAAACATTGAGAAATCATGGTCCAATCAAAATGGTTTATTAGTAGAAAAGAAAGCTATTATGGAGACTAATGTTTTCGTAGAATAACACATCTTTGAAATATGCATACCTTTTTAAAAAAGTAGAAAAGTTTGAAAACCCTAAAAAAATTAACGTGTCGCCTTAATTTTGAGCTTATTTTGTAATTTTTTTGAATATTGAAAATACTTTGAATCACGCAAGCATGATCGAACATAATCCTAATTTGATAGTATGAATGTATTTTGTACCATAATTGAACAAAAATATGAACAAATTACAATTTTGGTTAAGCACCTCCTGTCCTCCAGTTTCGGACAGCTTGATTTGTTATATGATATATTTGTAATCATTGCACCAGTGTCTCAAAATACATTCATTTTTCATGGATTCCGTCGATCATGGTATCAAACATGCAATAAAATTAAGAAGAATGAACATTCAGAACAACATCGTAAGATGTGTTATTTTACATCATATATAAAAGAGGACATCTTGCAAACTAAGAAAAACTCAAAATTGTTCTAGTAAATGTTGCAAATACATTGAATTGGTAATTATACATTATTCCTATAGTAAGCACATCCAATGATGTTCAAATTTACACCAATTCGAGGCATTTCCAGATCGTGTCCAGTATTGGGTGCCACCTTTCAAGATCGATCAATTTGGTACTAAAATACATCATCAAAATGCAATGTCAAAATTTATATTTTATTTTTAAATTCATTTTTCTACACCATAAAAATGATAATAGTTACCATGAATGGGTAACACGAGCACTTAAACCAATATTTTTCAAATTATGAATTTGGTGACTTATGTGTCCGGTACTGGGGGATAATCCCCCTATATTTCAATTTGGACATATTTCAAAAACAATCTATTTTACTTATTTTTCACTTTATTTAAATCAAATTGAAAAATTATGCAAAATCGTATTGCTTTAAACATTCCTATTTAAAAATATATTTATTATATTTCAAATTTTATCTTATTTGTCAAAATTTTTATTTTGCGATAACTTAGAGGGATTGTACACAAATTATGTCACATTTTTTTGTATGAGTACTCCGAAAATTGTGTACACGGCAAGGCGGATCTACTCAAATCTGAGTTGTTTCAACGCAAAACCGAAGTTGAGCCCAATAACCCAAAATTGGATAAATTTCCAAGGCCTCCATTAGGTACTTTGCCTTTAAAGCCCATAAGAAAAATTTACTTAAATTTGGTTTGATTCAACCGCAAAAATAAGTTCATTCAACCCAAGCTTGAGAATAATAGATTTTACCCAAATTTGGCTATTGGGCCTAACTACCCTCATTGAGTAGGTGCAGCTCTCTCTGTTTTTGACAACATTGGTGGGGAAGAGAGAGAATACCGAGAGATTTTGGGTTGAGTGAATAATCGATATATTTAATATTGGGTAAAGTCAACTAAAAAATTACGGGTAAACTGATTTTTCCGTGAAAGCTTGTCACACTTGGCTTGACCCCTCCCCCTTGGAGCGTGACATTATTTGTGCATGGACGCAAATGTTTGGCTTATGAAAAGTTGTACCCAGCAGAGAAAAATTCATGTTATTTCCAAGCTACGATAAAAAATTGAAGTCCAATAGGAGCACTAGAAGTCTAGATCCAAGCTTCCCTACTGGACCATATTGTGTGGAGAAAACGGCCAATGCGTACTTTATTCTGTCCAGATAGTATTATTTTAACTCTTATTTCAAAACAAATAAATAACACATTTTGAAATTAAAACAATTATTTTAACAGTTAAGATTATTCATTACATATTAGTTTTGATTTTATGCATGGAGTACTTTAATTTGATATTCAGCAGATTTTTCACTAGTCTCGCTGATTATGCTTTCTTGGGCAGTGTGGTTGGCTTTTATAACCGGAAACATTATCGAGAGGATAATTCGCTTTAAATTCCTACGCATAACCGAGCACACATTGATATTGCCGTGAATGAAATAGCATAGTGAGGGTCGCATTTCAACACGCAGCCTTCGTGTCCAAGTCGGATGAGGAACCGAATATGCACGCAAATAATGACAGGGTTAATTGAGAAGGCAGTTCAACGGATTTAAATACAGACGCCTCCGAATGCCGATCAAACAGAAAGGTGTGGTAATACAGTTTAAATACCATTTAATTTTCGGTATAATGTGTTTGTAATTTTTGGTAATTCATCGTTTCGGAAATCATATAATTCGTTGCCGCAAAGCTGATATTTATATTTTGGTTGCAATTAAACATATTATCGCTACTATGCTTAGCAATTAAGCCATGCTTGACTTGACCGATGCGTATTTGAATTAGTGAGAATTAATGTTTATACCTTAGTTACGTATTCATATAAATATGGCTTTTCACATGATCAATGACAGGAAATGTGTATGTTCACACTACATAGTTTTTAATTAGGTAAGTTCATGTCTATTGGCCTTCCTCAGCCTAGTGGTAAAGTCCGCGGTTACCAAGCAAAGCCATGCAAAAGTTGTCTGGATGTAATGGGAATTTTCCCCTGGGCATAAAGTATCACGTACCTGATATACGACGTAATGCCAAGAATAATGCACTACAGTGCCCTTTCGACATTGGCAACATGACAAAATATTTCATGTTGCCTAAATCAAACCGAGCCAAAAACCGAACAGTTGATTTTAATAAAACTTTTATCGCCGAAATAATAAGCACAAATTGAATTTACCTATTTTGAACATGGTTAGCCTCAAAACTCCCACAGAAACATTTAGATACACAGGGTTGGTGACTAACCCATGATTCCTTTTTTTTGTACATGCATTCAATGCTGTCAAAATTGAACGGTTTTGTTGCCAAAATCGAACCGTGCCAAAAACGAACCCTGCCAAAATCGAACGGGCACTGTATACAGAAGTAATTCCTATATTTTTCATACTACATATTCACTATAGCCCAAATAACCGAAGAAGTAAATGCGAAAAACGGAAAATTTAATTGACCATTTCAAGGAATTCCCCAGGATCATGGTAAATTTTCAAAACTCATTTTCATGAGGCGAATTGGAAGCATTTTTTCTAAGAATGACTAAATCCTCTCTTCTTTATCTTTATAGTCATTTCTCTATCTTTATAGTTCTTTTCTCTACTATGCTATTGTATTACTATTTGCTTTTTTTCCAGAAATGATTATATTGGTATCATCTTGGCGAATAGACACTTAATCAATGGGTTAAACAAGATTGTAGCAAAATTATATCAAGATTTGTAACAAATAACAATAACAAATAACAACTTTGTTTCGTTTTTGTTAGAAGCACTTTGAGTAGATGGAAAAAATTATAACATAATTAACACAAAATCAGTTATAATAACAAAGGCTGTTTCAATTTTGTTTCAATTCAAAACTTAAATAACACAATGCGTTATGGAAAATTGGCAGAAATTGCTTATAACAGATTTTGTTACAATTCAGTTATTATAAATAACAAAATAAGTTATATTTTTGTTTGATTCGAAACATAATAAGTTTTGTTTAAATTATAACATATTTTGTTTCAATTTTGTTAAGCGTGGAGGAAATTGTGTTATATTTCATATACAAACCAGTCAGTATTTTGTTACAAAAACGCGCTAACTCAGTAACCAAACCCTACAACAACTTTGTTGTAATCCACTGGTCGGGCATGTCAAATACTTATTCACTTTAAATGGTTGAACTTCATTAAGTCTTACTGTAACAAATGAAGATTTTTATTACATTATTGAATTCATTAAAAAGATTCTTTAGCTTGTCTTGCACATAATGTTTCAAAGTCAAGTATACAATTTGATAAGATAAGCATATTTTTCATTATCATTTGGTTACGACTTATATGCCGGCTTGTTGTTCCAAACTACAAAGCTATTGCCAAGTGCCGAATTTCCATAAACTCATCATAGCTGGTTAGTGGTCAACGTACTCATCTTCCTCTTCAACGACCAGCCGATGTCATCCCGTTGCTGTGCTCACGAACCGGTTCAAGCCTAGTTTTAAAAACAGTTATACGCAAGGTGTAGTGAGAGATGATTACATGCCACACGCCTTGGTAAAGCCATACCATCTGCCTAGATAATGCCTACACATGGATAAAATAAAAATGAATAACTTTTATGCCAAGAGCACTGCCAAGTGCACTCTAGCCGAAGGCGATGATGCGATGTTCGAAATTGACTCATCTGCCCGATTGGGTCTCATATCATCCTCAACGGTTCAAAGATGCTCACCAGTAGCAGTAGCAAAAAAAACATAAAATAGAAAGTCAATCTATCAGAAGCAATCCACACCCCAGCCGTGTGAGATCAAGTCGGCAACAGGCCAAACCCATATGCCATCACATAGCTGACCGTCGATATAATAACCTTGCAATATTTTCGTCAGTCGGAAATGCTTTCAGTGCTCGTTATTAAAATAATTTCCATGAGATTTCTCGACGACCAGTCATCGGTCACGGACAACAAGTGAGAGAGAACTTGCATTCCTTGTGTATCCTGGTTTGAATGGGTTTTACTTAGTGCATTTTTTGCATGGCATAACTGAATGGACAAAAAAATAAAAAAAAATAATGAAAATAAAGAGTATATGACACAATGGCTCTTGGAACAGAACTTGAAAAACATGTTAATTAATCTTTTGAATAGATAGTTATCTAATCTTTTGAATAGATAGATATTAATAGATAAATAGATAGATATTAACAACGTAAAAAAGTTAATTTATATGTCCTTTTAACGTTTGTAAGAATCATAAGTTGAGTCTCCTATCTCGAGTCGCGTCGTGTGATTGAGATATTAACCAACTCCAATAAATTAAATGCTTCAAATTTAGCTGTAGGGAGATCACCCAGTAGCGGACTCCTCAGCTTTTAAATTCAAAACTCTGGTATTGCATTTTTAATTTGTATTTTAGAGCTAAAAATAAGCGAGAAATAAGCTGAATTTGGAGCCTCCTGACACCGCCCATACAACCCCATTGAAAAAATAACGAGCAAACATCTATGGTACCCCACTGGGAAGTGGTTCCCACTGACAGCTCAATGTGTGTAAACAAATAACCGTTTGAGGAATAACAATCGATGATGGCGAAATCATTTTCTCCGAAAAAGATATTTTCCCGCATAAAAACACTTACATATTCGAACAAATAAACGGCTGCAAACTATTAGATTGTAGTACAGCAAGTCAATTTGAGTAGATGAGATTAGCTAGAGACATATTTTAGTATTGGAGGAAAAATTCCCTAATATGATTAGGCAATGTACGTTGTTGCTCTTGAGTTTGATGCTGACCACGAAAACATGGCTGCCTAGCATCGGGTTGTGAATTTGCCTAATTAACTAAAGACTGCAACATTGAAAATTTGCAGTAGCAAAAACCGGAGATAATGCGAGACCCACAACATACTAAACGAAATAACAAAGTTTATGTTAATCAGTTAAGCAAAAACGAAAGCAATAGTAAAGACTATTAGTATGACACTTCACGTCGAAGCTATTTTCGTTGGAATCAAGTACATTTAAGGATTTATATGCAAATATAAAAAAATATAAGATTTTAGCATTTTTGAAACGTTTACAAACAATCAGTTCTACCGATCTCTATTTCATGAAGTCGTAATGAGTTCGTCACTTATCCTTAACAGCGTAGTTGTAGCAGAACATGGATTTGGTCTCAAATCTCTTAGCGAAAACCATTTTTACAAACTGAGACCATTTTTTGTAATCGAAGTCAGAAATTTCCATACAGCATTAAATGCCTAGAGGTATGCAACGCCATATAAATGTTGCTTTTTTTTTACCAATCATTTATTTATAAGGCACATACGGTTTCGAAAACCTTTACGGAGCCGTTTATCATGTAAAATAACACATGAGAGTTGTTCTACAAACTATCTTACTATAAACTATCTATCGCCCTTGCGAGAACTTTTCCTCGGGGGGAGCGCGGTCGACAGATCCCGAAGACGCAAATTGGGCCCTACGCTGGCTTTGCCACTAGCTTCTGCTTCTGCTCTTCCATTACAGCGTTGAAATTGTTTACTAGTTGTGTGTCATTCGGAATTCCATATGTTCGATGGATGTAGTCATCATCGATCTCCGGTTTCTGTTTTCCTGCTTGCTGTTTCTTCTCTGCTTGTGCCTCAACGAGTTCGAATGTTCTTCAAGAATTTCTTCCTCCATCACTTCTACGATTTCGTCTTCCGTGGCAACCGGTTCTTCTATCAAAGTGGCAGTTTCTTCTGCTCTGGTACCTGCAGCGTACGTATTGGACTTACTACCATTTTTCCTTGTTGGACAACAGATCCTCCGATGTCCTCTGGACTGGCATAGGAAACACTTATCCTTAAGTCCGTCATAGAAAACTTTTGCCTTCCGATTCTTAACATTAATCGATGACGGGATTTCCTTCTCTACGTCTATGTATACACCCCGCACACCATTGTATACATGATCCAAGCCTAGATTTCCAGGAAACTTTTCTTTAACGATCCGATCTATTTTTCCGTACTGCTCGAACGATGATGATAAGTCGTCGTCGGAGATCTCCGGCGGGGAGAATTCAAATACACGGACGTATTCGATACTGCGACCTGCAATCACCATGCAAACTTCCATTGATTTTCCGGATGCATATTGAAATTTTTGCGGTTCCGATTTTTTCCGTAATGTTTCTAACATTGCCGACTCAGTCTTGTATTTGATACAGATACTTCGATTTTCCGTTAATTTGTAAACAGATTCCACAACCAACACATCAGAGTGTAGCTGCTTTACAAAATCGGCAATCTCGATCCACGACGGCCGGGGGGCGTCAATCGAGAAACGAAACTCGACCGTATTAACAAACATCTCGCACATGCTGAGCGGTTTTGCTTTTTATTCGCACAGCAAAATGTAAAACGCGTGCAGGAGGAGAACAAATAACTTCGCAAACTATGGTACCGAAAACACTGATCCGGTCGAAAATCAAAATCCAGCAAAGCTGATCTGCAATCGCGTGCGTCGTATACGACAGACAGCAAGCAACTGATATAAATGTTGCTTAATGCATTCAATTTTGTTCGATTTATACTCCACTATCAAAGTTACCTTAAAACTGAAAACCGACTTTCGATTACTTGAAAAATGATATATCCATTCAGAATAATTTTTTTGGCCATCTATCGACTGCAATCGATAGTTAGGATACAGCACTTGTTAAGAAAAATTTAAATTTTAATTCTTTGAAAAAGCATGCATTAATATTCAAGTTTTCTTCGAAAAAACTATCAAAGTTACCCCGTTTCACGGTATAACAAATGTAGAAAGTCGGCGTTAAGTGCCATCCTATGTTTTTGTTCTCATGTTTGGATGAGCAACTGCGACTATCATTTTGATCAATTGTGGCATTTCCCGTAGTTTTTTCAACGTTCTTGGTGAGAAGTTGAGTTCGAATCCCACCGGTCGAGAATCTTTTCGTGAAGGAAATTTTCTCAACTTCTCAGGGCTTAAAGTATCTTCGTACCTGTCACACGATATACACATCCAAAAATGGCCAATTGGCAAAGAAAGCTTTCAGTTGAAAACTGTGGAAGTGTTCATAAGAACACTAAGCTGAGAAGCAAGCTATGTCGCAGTTGGGACGTAACGCCAACAAGTAGAATTGTTGTTTTTGAATGATTTGTGTAGGCCCATAAAAAGGGAGTCCCTGAAATGTGGGGCTAGGGCCTCCTAAAATATGTGGAGGGGCGGAGGCCATAGCCCAACGAGAATACATACTGAGTTGTGGAAGAAGGAGCAATGGCTAACTATGTCACTAATTTACACGGCTTCTTCAGTGTTGCCACATTTTTTCCGACTCTCATCTGTGTTTTCGGCTGAAAAAATCTTTTTTTAATTTTAAGTCAACCTTGAAAAATCTTGGTAAACATCTGTGTCGCAATAAAATCCAAAATCTTATTTTGTAAAAAAAAAGACAATTTACACCGTCTTCAGCCATAGGCTGCACAGACTGAACATAACTAACATTAGACAACGGACACACGGAACGACCAGTGGACCAGTGAAGAATTTTTCGTTTGACGAAAAGTTTTCTCCGACTGGGGCGGGAATCGAACCCACACTCCGTAGCACATTACGCCTAAACGACTGACGCCGCTAACCGCACGGCTATGAAGCCTATTGTGTTTTTTTTAGTTAAAAAGAATATTTGCGAACGTTTTATGGGTGTTCTTGGAATGTTAACAATTTGTATTATGAACTTATTTTACTAAAAGTAAGGTATATACGCATAATGGGTTACATGCATGACCTGATTCCCTACTCGCCACATAGTAACGCACATGCGCTAGTGTCAATGCACGAAAAATCTAAGCATCTAACGAATTATTTCTCAGAAATGGGAACTATTTTCGAAAAAAATATTTGGTACCGGTTGTGCGTAACGATGATGGCTATTACGCCCACCATTTTTTTTTATTTCAGCTTCCACTCACACGAAATTTGAAGTTAGATGCCTTTCCCCATACAAAATAAAATAAGAAAACTCCTGCTGATCAACTGTGGACAAGAGCAAAGCAGGTTTCTAAAAATTCAAAAGTTTTTGAGAAAAACTAAACAGAATAATAGCATTTCTCGAGGGGATGGACCTGGTGTAGTGGTTAGAACACACGCCTCTCACGCCGAGGACCTGGGATCGAATCCCATCCCCGAGATAGTCACTAAAAATTTCAGTGACGACTTCCTTCGGAAGGGAAGTAAAGCCGTTGGTCCCGAGATGAACTAGCCAAGGGCTAAAAATCTCGTTAATAAAGATAGAAAAAATAAATATCATTTCTGTGTTATATCTTCCCAAACCGTGTCATAAACTCGTGAAAGATCCTAAAATCTAAAAAATCTTTTTTATCTAAAAAATCTGTGATCTGTGATCACAGATATCTGTAAGCAAAAACAGGAAAAAATCTGTGTAATTACAGATAAATCTGTGTATGTGGCATCACTGGGCTTCTTATGGGAGCTCGCTTGCTTGTAGTAGTGAAACATTTTGTACCGTACACGGATGTCACGCACACTAAATGTCTTCTTTCTCAACTTGGTATATATTTTCATTGGCCATGCCCTCCGGCTTGCTCTAGCGAAGGCGCGCTCCTTATCAAACATAATCGATTTGATTTCTGAGGAACCAAATCGTTGCTGATATTTGACCATGTAGCGAAACTAAGAATTATAGGTTCCCAAACTTCTCAATTCCACGACCCACCTTGACGTAAAGCGTGTTCCTTGAGACACACCTGGGGAAAATCTTGAATGAATTAGTTTCGTGTTGAAATTTTCTAGCTAGGTTATATCCTACCATTAGTTATATCATTGAAATGGATTCCCATGATAAAGAATTGAACATATGTACGTTAAAAATACAAGAATTTTTAATGTTTTCAGCGTTTTTAGTACATAGCATGAGCATGAGCATGATTGACCGCCTACAGTTGCTACTTCGTTATTGCAAGAACAGGTGTACTTACACAGGGAACCAATAGATGATACTTAGGACTAGTAGCATCTTCAATGCATAAGTACTGGTGCTCTCAATATTATAGCAAACAATAACGGCGCCGGCTGCGTCCGAATGCAGGTCAATTTGAAGATGAGAGGGATGTCAACATGTTACTTGCTTTACGGAAACCGAGGAGTCCTCTGCACTTCCACAAGAAAACACTGGGAGTTTGGATATGGGAAATGGTTCGTTTGGTAAACGATAAACTGCCCATAACTGCATATTTGTAACATTCGACAAAAGTAGGCATTGAGTAAATGGAATGCAAAGTTTGCATTTCATGGCAGTATGGGAGGAAACTAAATTTTCTAAAAATTACCAATAACTCGAAAGTGTTTATTTGAGGCTGATATTTTGTACAACTCATATCGCATACTAGGTGAGTTGTCAGAAAATAATTCTGATATAAATTTCATTGCTATTACATCACGAGGCTCATTTATAATCTCAATGTGACTATTATGCGGTTATAATTACCAATGTGACAAAACAACTTGGTATTTTTTTCGAATTTTCTAGAACAATCTCACAGATTTCAGTAAGTTGATCGAAAGTATTTATCATTTGATGACTCTCCCCGGTATTAACTCCAATTTGTTAAAAATGTCGAATGTGACTGTTTTGCAGTTATGGGCAGTAAAGATATAATTTGAAATTAATGCGTGAGCATATACACAGATAACCGATACCGATAGTGCAGTTACTACGCGAACCGGACCCAATCCTGATTTTGTTGCTCGCTCCATAGGACCATGAACCGGACACAACAAATCCGTATTCCGTCGCTCGCCCACAAAGTAGCGAGCAACAAATTCAACGGACCAAACACTACTCTTCCCTGAAGAACAGACAATGTTCGTAAGGAGGAAAATTTCAAGAAGTTTTTCAACATTTTAGTACATAGCGCATACATAGCCCAGAAAGATTATCTTCACATTTACCTTTAGATTAGCCGTTTTAGGATAGATAAATAAATGAGCTCTAGAGAAAAAGGAACATTACAATTTTTTGACTAAAAATTACCCAACCTCAATAGTATGAATCTCTATAAAAATGTCGGTAATTGTCTTAGTTTCTTGGAGTAGATTTTGGAGTTGTTTCTAAGAGAATTTCAAAAGCTTTAACTGGAAAAATTTCTGGAAAAAAAAAACGTTTTGGACGCATTTTATTAATTTCAGACCAATGGAAAAGTCTCTGATGGGATTCATGGAATGTTTTTTTTCAGAGTCCTATATAAATTACCAGAAGAAAAGTTTAAACTAAAATCTCAGCCAAGCTCAAGGTAACGCTACAAAAAAGTAAGAACCAGTCTCTATGGTTTTTTCATTAGTCATCACTCTTCAGCAATATTACACTACAATTAGATGAGCTAAAAAATAGTAAATAAATTTTATTTATTTATTTATTGTCGTCAATCATGTTTGTTAGACCGTTACAGAGAGTTTCTTATGCGCATAATAGATCTCCAAAAATCTACGAACTTTCAGATTTTCTTTTGGGAGAAATTCAGTTAAAAATCTCCATATCAACGAAATTCAGCAAAACTATTATGTTTAGGGATATGTACGGGGAGATCCCCCAGTACCGGACAGCACCCAATACCTGACACCGTCAATAAATTGAGGGAAACACGATCCAATCAAGATAGTGTATTTATAAGAAAAGTAAGCTATCATAGAGAGTAATGGTTGCGTAGAATATAGAGATGGACAAAACGACTCATTTCAGTGAACGGACTCGATCCGAATCACTCATTTTAGTGAACCGGATCTTTTGAACGGTTCAGTGGCTCAGCGGCTCGCAAAAGAAGAGCGAACGGAAAAAAGCGATTCTCTCCCTATTGCGCGACATGCATCGTTCCTTTCATATCTTTTTTTTGCCTTTCTGATTGTGTGGCCGATGTTGACTGTTCGTTAGCTCCGATGTTACCCGTTGATTCTCATCATCCCCCGCTCAAAATCTCTTTACCTGCGTGTTTGGTACGCGACGAAAGGATTGCCCAACCTCAAGAAAACCGACCATTGAATTTCCGTCAAATCGACTTTGACGCTCTTCTGGACTACTTGCTAATCATAGACTGGAACGAAATATTTCTTAGCAATGACATTGATCAAGTGGCCGAAAATTTTTGCTCCATTTTGAACAATTGGCTTGCTTTGAATGTCCCACGAATACGACCGTCAGTTTCGCCTGCCTGGAGTACGCCTCGCTTGCGGGAACTAAAACGCGCGCG
>NW_018736530.1:21493-71596 GCF_002204515.2 Aedes aegypti
TCGCGTAATGCTTGCCAACGTAAACTACGTCGTCAACGGCACGCCAAGCAATAAACGAAAATGTTCAACGAGCCAGCAATGCATACCGTTTTATGCAGTACGTGATCTTGAATCCCAATTCAATGAACGAACGTGTCATGCTTCCAGTCATACAGTAGACCGACTAGAGAGCAACATGAAAGATGATTCGAAACAATTCTGGTCCTATTCTTCGCAGTCGAACAACATCTCGTGGATTTCCTCAACTCATAAAACTACGACGGCAAACCGCAACGACGCCATGATGATGCCGTGAAACTTTCTCATCTTTCTTCCAAAGCGTATTGAGTATTACCCCCCGCCCTCTTCAGCATCCTATTTGAGCGCTCTCAAGACATTCGATTTGAATCTGCAGCCTACATCATTTCACGCAACACGAGGTTTACAAGAAGCTATGTAGCATCGATGCTCCAAGGGACCAGAGATCCGATTGGACTTCAACCTTCCTTCATCAAAGCGTGCTCTGCCGTCTTCTATCTGAACCAGCAGCTCTTTCTGTCAACCGTTCTCTTGCTTGAAAGTGTTTTTTCAGCCAAATGGAAGGAGGCTTTCTTATTTACACCGATCCACCAAAGCCGGCAACGTCCATGATGTCAAAAACTACAGGGGAATTTCTATACTCAGTTGTCTACCGAAGTTTTTTGAAAGCATGCTGGCTAGATTTTCTGTATCCTGCGGTCCGACACATTATTACTGAAATCAGCATGGTTTGTCAGAAAGCGATCTACAACTACGAAACCTAATGAGCTACGTGTCGACACTGATCGATAAGATAGAAAAACGACAGCAAATCGATGCAGTCTACGTGGATTTTACTTAAAGCCTTCGATAGAGTTCCTCATCAGCTAGCAGGTGGAAAAAATCCAGCGAAGGGTTTTCCCCGATTGGTTGGACAAAATGGGTTTTTGGGTACCTCATCAAACCGCTCAGCATCAGTGCGAACTCTGGAACAACGCTTTCAGATCATTCGAGATTACTTCCGGCGTCCCGCAGGGCAGGCCATCTTGGCGCTTCTGTTGATACTATTTTGAATGACCTCTGCAGCGAGTTGAAGTCATCGAGGTGATGTACGCAGATGATCTGAAGATTTTTCGGAGTAATCAATTCGCCTGCTGGACTGTTGCGCCCTACAGATGACATTGATAGATCCTAGATTGGTGTTCAAGAAATGGGATGGATGTCACATCGCGAAATGTATGTTATCACCTTCACGCGGAAACGTCTCCCGACGGTTTTTGAATATTCAATGCATGTGCCACGATTGAACGAGTTTAGACTGGTCAAGGATCTGGGTATCTCGCTTGACTGTAAGCTCCGTTTTGTTGAGCAGATTTCGTCAGTGATAGCAAAGGCTTACGCGGTTCTTGGAATTTATCAGACGCAACACTAAAGATTTCAGAGACGTGTACTGCCTTAAGGCTTTATATATATCACTGTTCCAGCATTTTGAATAGTGATTATAGTTTGGGGCCCCGTATCGACTCTGTACACATCAATCGACTTGAACGAGTTCAAAAAAGTTTTGTAGGAGTTGCACTCCAGAGACTACCTTGGCGAAATAGGATGCTGCTGGCCGCCATACGAGCATCGCTGTGCACTCGTCGACTTACCTACACTACGCAAACAGGGAAACTCTTCTAAAGCGCTTTTCATTTTGATCTGCTCGAAAATAACATCGACTGCTCTGGTCTGTTAGGCAAAATTAAGTTTCAACACTCCGTGAGGCTCCTACGGAGGACTTGCACTATTCCGACCGCTGCTCATTCGAACGTTATATGGGCAAAATAATCCGCTTGATGTATGTTGTGAAATGTTAATAATGTGTATCACTTGTACGATTTTAACATAGCTTAAGGAAATCATTTAGATAAGGATTCTACGGAATTGAAGTCTGTGCGATGTATTTTATTTTAAATCGAAAGACCAAATACAATAAATAAATAATAAAAAAAATTGCCTCTCTTTACAAGTTGTACATATTGCGTGTACAAAGAGATTTGAGAAGGAACCTCGTGGTTTTTGGCGCGTTCGTCAACTCCAAACAAAAAGTTCTGCAATTCCAACGAACGTGTTTTTGAACGAGCAATGTGCTAGGACTGCCGTAGAATCAAGCCAATTATTCGCCAGGCACTTTGAAGCTATATTTGCTGCAAACACCCGCATCAATGCAGGAAGTAGCTGACGCAACTCGAGATGTCCCTGCAGATGTTGTTGACCTTAGTGCATTTACCATAAATCCCGAATATGGTTCTATTGGCCGCGAAAAGCTAAAACGTCGTATGTTCCTGGTCCTGATGGATTATCCGGCAATTATTATTTGTCGTTGTATTTCTGCATTGTCAACCATTGTGCGTATCTTCAATCAGTCACTCCAGCAAGCAAAATTCCCACGCATTTGAAACAATCGTTCATAACACCCGTTTTCAAACGCGTGATTGCCATGATGTTTCAAAACTATCGGGGGTATTACAAGCCTGTCAGCTGTTTTCGAAACTGTTCGAAATAATAATGTGGAATTATACTTCGAACAACAAAATGCTACATCTCCGTTTGAGCAACACGGATTCATCCTAGGCGATCGGTTACTACGAACTTGTTGACTTTTACGTCAAAATGCATGAAGAGCATGGAAGAAAAGGCACAAATGACGTAAATTCTATACCGACTTAAAGCTGCGTTCGACAAGATTGACCACCGAATACTTTTGCACAAACTGTCCCGCCTCGGAGATCCACGCATTTGGTTTCTTGGATCGATGGATGTGTTGCATTACCCTTTTCGACAAGTCTGGTGTCCCACAAGGAAGCAACCTTGATCCGTTTGGACGATACTCGAGGAGGACTTGCAAGCACTTGGAGTCTTCGAACGTCGGGTGCTTAGGACGATCTTTGGCGGTGTGCAGGAAAATGGTGTGTGACGGCGAAGGATGAAACACGAGCTGGCCCAACTCTACAGCGAACCCAGTATCCAGAAGGTGGCCAAAGCTGGGAGGATACGATGGGCAGGGTATGTTGCAATTATACCGGACAGGAACTCTGCAAAGATGGTTTTCGCGTCGGATCCGGTTGGTACAAGAAGGCGTGGAGCGCAGCGAGCTAGGTGGGCAGATCAAGTGCACAGCGATTTTGCGAGCGTGTGGCAGAACCGAGGATGGAGAGATGTGGCCACGAACGAGTATTGTAGCGTGAAATTATTGATTTAGTGTTATCTGTTTAGATGTTAACTAAATAAATGAATGAATAAGCCGAAACATCATGAAGACACCCACCCACCCCTTTCAACGTCATGAAATTTATGAATGAGCCCACTGAGGTGATATTCACAATAAACTAGCAAATGTAATGTTAAATATAAAACTTAGATATACTTATAAAAATAGTTAAAAATCTCATGAAAACCTCTGTATTAAAAAAAACGTAAATAATCGACGTTTTACGGCTGCCTTTTTTCAATACAATAATTCAATAATTATGTAAAGTACTATTCTATAGACAACTGTTAACTTTTCCAAATCTGCCTCCCACCCCCTTTTTCGTTATGAGCCTATACCGGTTAAATGCCTTTGTCATTTTATTTGTATTTAATTTGCCACGTGTCATTCTGATAGCACAGATAAAATACCAATAAAAATACCAACCTCGTAGCTGTTTCCAGATCCCTCAAAATTCATTATGATTAAACAGTTAACATTTGTTTTCATATAACTAAATTGTGTGGTAAGGAGGAATCATTGCGATTTTCATGCAATCTTATAAGACTTACAGTATGTTGTGCCAAATCAGAGTTATTTCAAATTTTCATCTGCGGAATGTATTCATGTATATACAAATGAACCAATGTACAGCTCCATTAATTTGACGAGGCTGAGTTCATTCGTTCCCATGGTGACATAAATAACACTGCATCGTTTAAACATCGATCAAATGAACTAGTGCATTGGTCAGTTATATCAAATTATCATTCTATTCGTGAGTAAAACTTGCTTTTTCTGAAACTGATTTGGAATACAAGCTAAACAGTTGGCTACCCTTGATGACACTGTCCATCTGGAGAGACAATGCAAATGAACTGATGGCATAGCATAAAAGCTTCTCTCTCTCTACACGGAGAAATATTTTTACTTAATTTTTGAGTTTACTTTACCCAAAATTAAGTATATCGATTATAGTTGCAACCCAAAATCTCTCGGTTTTCTCTTTCTCCCACACGAATGTTGTCAAAAATAGAGAGAGCTGCATCTACCCAATGGGGGTACTTTGGCCCAATAAGCCAAATTTGGGTAAATGCAACTTTTCTCATGTTTGGGTCGAAAGAACTCAATTTTGCGTTAAATCAACCCAAAATTGAGTATATTTTTCCAATGGAATCAAAGCCAAACTACCTAGTCGGGACCTTGGAAATTTAGCCAAAATTGAGTTATTGGGCTCAACTACGGAATTGCGTTGAAACAACCCAAAATTGAGTTGAATTCCGTCTCCGTGTAGCCTTCCGACAGAAACGTACACGCTTAGGAATGCTTATTCATCTATAGCACCAGGACTGTCGAGAATATACTCTTAAGCGACCTGGTACTGGTTTGGATTTTGTTCAGCAAATTTCATAAACGCAAGAAATGGCCATTTTTGACACACCACCACCCCCATTGTAACGCTTTTCATAGAAGTTGTCAACAAATTTTGTATGAGCTGTAACACGCCAAGGACACCACCCCATCCCCCTTCAGCGTTATGAAATTTGTGAATGGGCCCTTTATGAATAAGCATGCCATAGTGATGCATACAGTTTTATGTTTTTATGCCTAAACTGCTGTAACATCCTCAGTTTTGTATAAAGTCCTGCGATGAATTTACGCTTTCAACATGTTTTTATATTTTAATTTGTATGTGAAATTCTTGTGAGGAATTTTTCTCGAATTCCCCAACATTTCACAAATTTTTTCGAAACCTTACCGAAATAGAAATTGGTATGTAGAATGTAGTTCTAACACAAAACTGTGTAACTTGAAACACATGCTTCGTGCAAACGATTTTAGAGTGCATGTATCACCCACAACTCACTGAAGCTTTCTCTCTTTTGCTAATTCAGTTGTGTCCTGAAAAGCTTTGTGCAGTGCTCTCAGAGAGTGAGGTACAGTATGAAAAACATTGCAATGAATTTTCGAACATTGAAGCATTTGGATCATCTGTTCTGTTCGCAGAGATGAATTAAGTGATTTTCAAGAGATGCCGTTATGTGCTTTATGCATTATTATTGAAACTATCTTCCATCTTTATGTTGTTTATGACCCCAGTGGACAGAGTCTGCTTCTCAGCGTAGTGCTCTTATAAGCAACTCCACCGCAATCTACCGAGAGTTTTCTTTGTGAATTGGACCATTTTTGCATTTGTTTATCATTGTGGCAAGCACAAAAGATCTCTACTCTCTAATAAAGTAACACTGTCTCGACCTACGCACCTTGCTATTTTCACACATCCTGAAAATCGATTTTGTGCTGATTTTTGCTACAAATTCTCCATATTCCATATTCATATTATTCCGATTAGATCCTCTCTTCAATTAATAATTTTACATCAGAGAATTTTTGAGTATTTCTCGAAGAATTTTTCTTGAAAATCCGTCTTGAAATACTTCAAGCAATTCTTTCTTTTACAAATACTTGTGAATCTCTTGAGATACTTTCTAAATCATTGGTGGCTTCTAGCAGAAACTTTTAGGCAAATTAAGGCTGCGATAAGGAAGAATCCTCATATGATTTCTGAACTGTTGATGTAAGTTATGACTTCGAAAAGATGGCGATCAAAATGAACAAACTCACCGCCAAAAATTTTTGAATTGTTTGCTAAAAAGGTGAAAATATTTTAAAATTTTATTAAAAGATGGATAGTTTATCTTTTATAAAAATGATAAATATTTTCACCGTTTCACCAACATAGACATATATTTACTCACTTTTCAAACCAGTTGTTTGAGGGGCCCACTGCAAAACTCCATCATAATTTTTTGGAGGAATGTTTTTAGAAGTTTGATTATATATTTTCATGTAATACTTGGGACACCCCTCCATTGAATTCCTTCTATATTTTTCCATTCTATTTTTTCCATTTGGAGAAATCGGACAGTTGGCATATAAGGGACATTCTAAAACTATTTAAGGTTATTTTGTGAACGTTAAGCATCACGACAAAATATGTTACAAAGTAAAGATTGCAAAGTGATATGTTGAAACTTCATTATCGTTTATCAATTAATTATGTATGCTGGAATTCTTGAAGAACAGTTTATAAAATAAACGGTAGAGGGACGCAGTCATGAATGCTCTCAAATAAAACAGTTATAAGGGCTTTGGTCGATAATTACACTGACGTACCATACATTAGTCTGTTCAACATAGACATAAAAGTAACGTTGCCATGATACAGATGTGCGATATTGAAAGCATGAAAAAAGCTCACCATTTGGTAATCCATCAAGTTTAGGATACCATATTTGCAGGCACATTCAGTCAGGGTCTAGGAGCATTTCACATTCGCGGGCATTCACACAAAAATTCTTCTTTGCATACGTCCTCACTGACACAGAGCCTGCCTCTCAGCTTAGTGTTCTTATGAGCACTGCCACAGTTATTAACTGAGAGCTTTCTTTGCCAAACTTGCCATTTTCGCATTCGTATATCGTGTGGCATGTGCGATTATACTCTATGCCCAGGGAAGTCAAGGAAATTTCCATTACGAAAAGATCCTGATCCGACCGGGAATCGAACCAAGACACCTTCAGCATGGCAGTATTTTGAAGCAGCGGACTCCAACCACTAGCTAAGGAAGGCGACAAAAAAGTTGGGATATGCAATCACTCTGGGTGCGCGAAAACGAATTCGTCCGCTTGGGTCTTCGCAAATCACTCTGCTGCGTAGCTTAGTAAGTAATCGATCATAAACTCCACTATCAATTTTCTAATATCAATGATACTTTTATAATGTTTATTTAAAAGCAATGGCTTGAAATGCTCTACAAAGATAAAGGTCGATGCAAATATTTACCCAAGATTTGTTGCATCGTTTACTGAGAACTCATCACGTGGCAAAGAATGCTTGTTGTCAACAGCACGAGCGTGGTGGCTGCTGGCGGTAGCTGAGGGCGTGAATGTTCTTAAGTTAAAGTAGAGCTGCCATGGGTATGACCGCGCGATAAGTTGTATAAAATAATTTACCACAAATTGCATATCATTTACTCACTTTAAAGTTTTTACCGCGATTTCTCCTGGTTGCGAAGGTTTGACGCTATTCAACGGTGTTTTCATCGCAGTCGTGGCCGTCCCCTTACTAACAATGTTCCGATAAAAGCCTTGTCAGGTGAGTAGGAAAAGTTTCCTTCTTCGTCATCCGCGCGCGGTCCACATGGAAAACACTACGGAGAGGGTCCATTACTGGGAATTTGAACCAAGTGACGATGGAATTAGTATGCAAAATGTGCTTCTCTTAAGGGAAGAGAGGTGACGAACTGCAATCTCAAACACATTTCCGATAAAAAAGTGCAATAAATAAAAATGGCATGCAGAAAAGAGCACGAACGGAAGAAGGAAAAAAAACTCCCTCTACACTTGTACTTGCCACAGGAAGCGCCTCGTTCACTACCTCGTATAACACAATTTTATAGCTGCTAAACGGAATGGACTTCTCGCGTTCAGTATCATAAGGGCGTATCTGCAGTTTTGGCGGAAATGAGATTTCGTAATATTTGGAATTCTATAGGCCCGAAACTATAACCCTACCAAAAATTATTACTAAAAACATTCTAGAAATACCATATTTTCAAAAACATAATTTGACGTAACTACAGAAAAGATACGTCAGGCGTAACTTTTCTAGTCATCATCTGTTGAAGTTACGCCAACTGTGGTACTGTTCCGTGTTTACAAAATGTCTATCAGAAAATAATTGCTGCTCCGTATTATTTCTACATTTTAATCACGATATGGCGCAGTTGTTAAAGTTCAATGCATTCGAGGATGTAGTATGGTTTACACCAGAGGAAATTGTGAAGGAATACAATGCAGTTGTAGGTGAGTGGTGTTAAAAAACCAGTGCAAACATTTTTCAGTAAATTTGTGTTACCAGCATTGGAACGCAGCACAGCAGATTCCCGTGCAGGCAATGGTTGTAGGAACATAAAACGACGATCTGGAAGCAGTATACAATAACTCGTTTTAATTCGATCAAATTCTGGTTGAAAATATACTAACTTTTCCTATATCTTAGCCGTAAACGATACATGAACACCAAAATGGTATTATCGAAGAAAGTGTTGTTTCATTAATTGTAAATATGTCCAAAGTGTACGTATTTGAGAAGCTGATTCGATTCCAGTAGGTATGAAATTTTAACAAAAAGTTATTAGACTCTCAGAGTCTGTTTGGTGTTACAAAAATGTTAATTTATCAAAAAACTAATGATTTGCAACGTGGCGTAACTTTTTCCAATGTGACACATACCGGCGTAACTACAATTTATTTCATTTAACAGCATATTTTACGTGTACTTCATATGGTACCGAATACTCTTTATGTCGTGATAGTATTTGTATAAATTTTCAGATAAATTCTCTTTAAAACAAAAAAATACGTGAATTTTTTGTTTGTTGAAAACTTCAATGTCGATTTTCTCGGTTTCTTCGAAACTGCAGTTACGCCCTTATGATACTGAACGCGAGACTTATATTGATTTGTACATTGCAGTGTAGGATCATTGGAAACAGTTTAAAATAGCGATAATTGCTAGCTGCGGTAATTGTAATCATTGCGTGAAGACTGGGCATTTATCAAACCCTAATAGCAAACAAAACACTAGGGAACTAAAACTGTACATGAATGCTGAAACAGAGCAGAATTGTGCGTTTTCATGATAGTCTTAAAAACAGTTGAGTATTTTGACTAGGTAAATGAAATATTCATCTATGGATGAAAGCGAGGTAGGTAGGTATCTGGTTCACAAAACTAAACGCTATCTACCAGTTTAGGATATTTTAAAATTGCTATGACTAAAATCAGCGTTTACTGTATATCATTTTTGAAACCCTACTGATTAAAAACAAAAATAATATTATCGTACATTTACATAACCAATAGTATACTTGGCATGCTTTAAGATACTGTATTTGTATGAATTTGCAAACAAAACTACTGGGCAAGGGTAAAAAGCGATAAAAACTTTCTAAACAGTTTGCAAATAACCAAAACCTAGAGAAAAACTCTCCGTGATGTCTTGACCTTTGATTTTGCTTGTCGAACCAAACTAATCGCAAGCCAAAAAAAACTTTCATTTCACGTATGTTACACGAAAACTTTTCCTTGTACAGTGTAAACTGTCTAGTTGGAAAATTGGCATGCACATATACGAACATAAAGCAGGTAGGTGAGTAATGAACGAAAAATAGTTAACGCTACTATGCACTAAATGATTTTTTTTTATTTGTGCATTAGTTCAATTTCGAACATTGCATTTATATGTTATATCCAGATGTATTATGATAGAAAACACTGTCATTTTTAATTTAGTGGAACTAAATTGAGCTATTAATTTTAATCATAGCTTATTACATGTTGACAAATGAATTAAAAAATTCTCTTACATGCAAATTAATTTTTTTTACTCCCCTATGCTTAAACGGTGTCAATTATGATGTAAATCATTCTCCCAAAATTTGAAGAGATTTGGTTGCGCACACGCCATTTGAAGTTTATATGAAAGTTACTATGAAAAAGGCAAACCTTTTGTGTTCAATCCTTTAACTGCTCGTCATAATAATCTATGGAAAAGTGAACAATATCTTCTCATGTGAAATATTTCCAGCTACAACTTTGCCGAAGACCACATTTTGATTAGACGTAAGGATAATTTGTTTTTGTTGATAAAAAGTCTAAATCATGCTGAGAAGATTACACTACGGAACGAATTTCTGTCTTTAGTACCAAAATAACGCTATACACTCAATTAAGGGGTGCTGAATCCATTGCCGTTTTCAAAAATATCATAGCACGTCTGGTTTTTGAGATATTGGCTGTTGAAAGTGCAAAAATTGGCTATTTTAGCCAACTTGCATGCAAGTTTGCCAGCTTGTAAGGCAATTAATTGCTGAATTTCCTACAAAATTCAAACTTTATGTGTATAACAATACTTATCAACAAAGTTTAAACTACTTTCGATACGGAAAAGTTAATTTTTGGTAGTTTGAAATAGTATTGTATTTTCCCATATAAGAGAAACAAAGAATTTTGTATGGAGACAGCAAACATGTTGAAAAAATAGGTTTAATCTGAATTTAATCGGACAACATCAACCAAAATTATATCTTAAATTAAAGTTTAAGTCCTATCATGCATGCTTGATGGATTAAAACACAAAAAAAATGAAAAATTATACCTTAAATTTATGTAAACATAAATAAAACCAGACTCAACTAGGGTTGTCATGTCTATTACGGCTTAACCAGCCGACGGTGTTTTGAAAAAACCTGAAGGTCGTAGACACAAAAGTCAATTTGGAAAAATTGAGATGTAAGATTGTGAAAAATAATAGAATCGTTCTGGTGGGCTTCGATCCCACGACTCCCAATACGCTAGACTGGGCGCGTTAACCAACTACGCCACAGAACGGGTAACGATTCTGCAGCGCAATCGGCCAACCTGAAACCAAACCAAAGTGGGCTTCGTAGCCGTGCGGTTAGTGTCACCGAGGGCATTTAGCCGCATCGTGCTAAGGAGTGTGGGTTCGATTCCCGCCTCAGGCCGAAAAACTTTTCGAGAGGAATGTTTTCCGACTGTGCCACTGGGCGTTGCATGCTAGTCCGTTGTCTAGTGTGGTGCTTCCTTCAAAGGGCAAATAGCCCACTGGAAGCATTAACGTGTAGTGTCTTTTTTTTTAAAAAAAAAAAAAAAGTCCGTCACGACCCCATTTTCTCCTTCACAACCCTACACCTCCTTCGGCTCTCTGAGATGCCCAATTCGACTCTCCTAAGCGTGCCTACGAACAACAGTGAGAGATTTTATTTTTAGCGTCGCACTGTTGCCTTGTTTGTGCCACACTACTCATTAGCCAACGTTGGCTCAATGAGATGGTTAGTATGGGTCCGGCTTTCGACGTGGTCGTATCTCGTCATATCGACCCCTTTTGCGATAGAGAGATCGCCGCTCAATTTTACTCAACTAGGGTTGTCATGTCTATTACGGCTTAACCAGCCGACGGTGTTTTGAAAAAACCTGAAGGTCGTAGACACAAAAGTCAATTTGGACAAATTGAGATGTAAGATTGTGAAAAATAATAGAATCGTTCTGGTGGGCTTCGATCCCACGACTCCCAATACGCTAGACTGGGCGCGTTAACCAACTACGCCACAGAACGGGTAACGATTCTGCAGCGCAATCGGCCAACCTGAAACCACAACCTTTTTATAAAACCAGAGTTTTATGCAACTTCGGCGACCTGTAGCTAAAAATTGTGACGTGCTGGAACATTTCTGAGAATGAAATAAGACTTAGCAACCCCAAATCTTCTAGAGACACATAATTTGGTCCTTGAGACACGCATAAATGTCATTTTTGTTACGCTGTGTTATTCAATTACCTTCAGAGCAACATTGCCACAGTATCAACAAGACAAGGCAGTCTCTTTACTTGTGTAAACATCAAATTTGGTTGTTAACATCATTCCTTCCGTAGCAAATAAGATCTGGATCACTACTTTTTTTTTCAAGAAAATTATTCGAGGTGGATGAAAATGACGTCGTCAAGTAGCTGTCAGTTTTCGGAATATATGGGTCAATGCATGAGTTCATTTTTTGACGTTTGAGCGGTGCCGTGTTATTTACGTGACCATGGCAACGAGTGAATTCGGCACCGCTCAAACGTCAAATTAGTGAACTCGTGCATTGGTCCATAAGCTTATAAATATTGAAAACCGTGAACACTGCCTTTTTGCTGTAGAACATAGTAGCCTGAATTATTTTGATCTGTTCTTCCCGCCAGGAGCACTACTGTTGCCAGCCGAACAATTGATGAAGCATGCTGCATACAAACCCACTTGATGATGATGAATAACAATTTATCCTGACGTCTAATCAAAATGTGGTCTTCGGCAAAGTTTTAGCTAGAAGGATTTTATATTAGAAGAGTTTATCCACTTATCAATAAAAAAAAATATGACCAAGAGATAGCGGGCTGAACATAGACAGTTGGCGTTTTACATAGTTATTCTTCATATAAACTTCAAATGGCGTGACTGTGCAAAATTTCTTCTAAAGTCATGTCAATTTTTGGGAGGATGCTTTTCATTATAATAAAAATTGTTTAAGCATACGGGAGCCAAAATTTCAAAATTTGCATCGCTCTACTATTCATACAAATACTCATTATGGTGAAAGAAATATGTAACGAATTTGGTCAATAATTTTATTTTAAATAATTAATGTCAGTTTTATTTGCAATGTTTTATTATATATATTTATTTACAGTGTTCGATTATCAAAATATCGCACAGGGTAATACTTAAACTCGATGTTTAAAGAATTATTATAAATCCTCTGGGACTACAGAGCCTTCATGGTCAGCGCTATTATGAGTCCTCGATGCGAAACTTCATCAGACTATCTATACCTCTTATCGTAAATCTTTCAAATCGCGAAGTCACGAATTGATTAACGATAAAAGGGATAAATTAAAAAAATTTGGTTTATGAGAAAAATGTAATGCGTTTTCTAAGCATTGGAAGAAATGTTCCATTTTTGCAAGTATGAAGAAATATGTCTAAACTTTTTTGCAATCTTTTGCAGAAAGAATGCAAGCTTCGTATTTTGACGGAGAGATTTGTTTTCATCTGCAAACAAAGATTTTCAACAATCCTGCGGCTAATCTTTGTAAAATGTAAACTTGTAGGTAATGGGTTTTGGAAGAGAAATTTTTAATAAAAAAAATCGAGTCGAAGAACCTAAGCATGTGTCATCTTTTTAATACGCATAGTAAAAATGAAATGAAAAACTAATAGTGTTCCAAGAAGTTTCTTGGTAGGAATGTGAAAAAAACATCATCTCCATCTCATCATCTTCACTATTCTTATATATTATTATTAATATTTTTTTTTGATAAAAGTTTTTACTTTTCAAAATCAGTCCCCAAGATATGTCGAAAACGTTTTTTGGTTGAAAATCTTTTTGAAATCTGTTCCGTACGGAACAAGCCGTAAACATGTGCGACTCAAAGTGCATCCGAATGTGGCCCCTTCTCCACCCACCCTGAGTACGCCACTGAGTGCATGAGTATCAACAGTGAGCGTGAGTGCCATGTGCGTTATCAACAGGAACTCAAGTGCCGTGAGTTCCCTATGAGTGATGTATCCCCGACGAGAGTTTTAATGAGTTCCGTCAGTGAGTGTCAGCTGTTCCAGAACGTTCGAGAATGAGATCCTTCGACATTCTTCTTGAACATGTGTTGAGCGACTATAAATACCGAACCGCTTCGCACTAGGAGTGAGTCTTGTTTCAACCCGCCGCGAGAATACATCGAGTGAAGTGGACAGTAGTGTAACTAGTGAACAGTATAGTGAAGTAGTGTTAATAAAGTGTAGTGGTGACTAGTAGAAGCAGTGGGGTCGATTCCCTTCATCCGAAAAATACAGTCCACCCCGACCCGACCGGAGTTGGCCACGGTTAACGCGCCAACATAGTGTTCCTTCGAGCCGGATCCAGCGCCGCCCGCCGTAGGAAAGGAATTGACACATCCGCCGCTCGTCGAGAGAATCCCGGCACGCTTGCGTGGTGACCAAACCAGAGCGTGTATTCCAAGGAGGATTCAGCTAGTCATCGCCGCCGACACGTCTGCCTGATGGTCTTACCAAGACGTGTAGCAACGACCCAAGGAAGTGATCATCCACCAACACCGCCACTCACCGCGAGTAGGCACGTTTGCCTGGTTATGGACCCAAACGTGCATTCCGAGAGGAGAGGATCACTATCGCCGGCTTATCCAACACGGTTCCGTGGTGCATGTGCATGCACCGCGTTCCAGCTGTTCACTGGATCCGACCGTTTAGCCGACACGTCTGCTTGGTGCCCTCACCAAGACGTGTACCACCCGCCCAAGGAAGTGATCAACCACCAACGCTGCCGCTTATAACGAGAATTTCCGGCACGTTTGCCTTATTGTATGCCCAAAAGTGTATTTTCTAGAGGAGTTGGTTGTTCACAATTGCCGCCCAATCCAACACGTTTCCGTGGGGTTCAAAACCACAACGTATAGCTGTTCACTATCGCTACCGCTTATCCGACACGTCTGCGCGGTGCCTATACCAGGCCGTGTAGCACCGAGACGAATAGTGGATTTGCCGCCCTATCCGACACAGTTCTGTGGTGCCTGTAGCACACCGTGTTCACTATCGTCGCCGTTCATCCGACACGTCTGCGCGGTACCCATACCGAGACGTATTCAACCGAGGATAGTAGTAGGGTAGGTGTACCAATTATGGATGCAATATGTCAACAGTATGGATAAAAATTAAATTTAAACCGCGTATCTAAAACGTAAGCATGACTTGTTGATGTTAATTACTAGTTTGAAGCCTTGCGAAACAGTTGAATTAAACAGTTTTAGTACTAAATTGATTTAAAGCTCCTAAAAATTGGTTGCAAAAAGCGTTGTCTTAGTACCAATTATGACAATAGCGTTCCTGGCATTCGACATAAAAGTGTACCAAATATGGACTAGCGAATATTTGCACGAAATGAACTCAAACGCCATCCAGAGCGAATGATAATGCAACGCTTATAAGTAATGAAGTGATTGCTCATATTTTTTTCCAAACAATTTGTGTTAAATCGATGTTAAATCAATTTATTGCAATGGGTTCATGGGAGCAAATGAATTTTCGAAACAGGAGTCAAAATGTAGTGAAAATGCAAAATATGATACAAAACAGCATTAATGAACTCACATTACCTTTCCAGCACCTAATTTTAACGAAAAAAGAGCGAAAATTCAAAAATCTAGTATCGCTGAAAACCCCTCTCTGCCATGAAATTAGCATCTTCCGCTTGCGAACGTTTTCGAACGTGTGATTGAAAAATCTTAGTAATTGAGTACAAAACATGAAAATAATGCCTTACCGAACCGTCCCGTCGTGGAAGTCACCCGTAAAATAGCTTTATTTCTTTTATTTCACTGATCAAAAAATGTAAACAAACCCCCTCCAGAATATCGCCATAATTGGGCTCTCATACACTCTTTGTACCAGTTATCGACATAGTGAAAATAACACGATTTCCAATTTAAAATAGTAGATTTAGTTGCTAACCAGCTAAATTTGTTCATATGTTCTCACTAGGCAACATACATTTATCAGTTGAAGCAGTTTTACCGGATGAAAACATACATTTCGTAACGGGTGTCCTTTAGCAAACTGCTAAGAATGCGACATATGTGTGAGGCAAAATATTACAAATGTTCATATTTCGAAGCTCATTGCACGAATGTTCTTGTCAAGGTTTAGATTCCATCAAAAACAAATAGATTTATCATTTCTGTGAATAGTAGCCGTTATATTCGAGTGAAACAATGAGAAAAATCTCTTTTTGTTCCCACTATTGTCATAATTGGTACTATAGCCATAATTGGTACTTCTACCCTATCCGTTTCGCCGTCCAATCCGACATGTTCCCGAGGTGCTCTGACCACAACGTGTACTGCAAGAGGAGCCATTCACTTAAGCCGCCCATTTATCCGACACGTTTGCGTGGTACCCATACCGAGACGTGTTTCCGTTTCGCAACCGCCAATAATCCGACACGTCTACCCGATTCCTATACCGAGACGTGTATCGCCAGGAGGAAGATATTCGTTCCGCTGTCCAGCACCAATCACCGACACGAGGAGCCGTCACCCGACCATTCGACACGTCTGTGTGGTGCTTGGACCAGGACGTGTATCCGTTAAAGTGAGTTTGTTACACCCGCCAAACGCCGAAGAATCCCATCGCAGAGTGAATGATTCGACCCGACACGAATCCCAACGTTATGGAGTTCCGAATTCCAATAGAAGACGCTATGCAGCAAAGTTTCACGCCGAAAATGAGATCCGCTGCTGAGCCGAACGATCAGGACGCCGCTATGATCGCCCGAAACATCGATTGGCTGATACGATCACGTTGAAGGAGTTTTCGTCGCTTAGCCGTCAACGAACACATGTGAGTCTGAAACTAGAGCGAGTGCAAAGCGCACTTGCTGCCGCCAAGGATCAGATGAGTCTGCCTCGACTCAGGACGTACTTGAAGAACGTTGAGGACGCTCACGCTGAGTTCTGCGCTGTACACAGCAAGGTGATAATGACCGTTCCTGAAACCGCATTGCGACAACAAGAGGTATTCAACGGCTTCGAAGACCGATATAATGTTTTACGTACAACGATCGGAGATCTGATAATCGCTCAAAGGAAGAATCCCGCTAGAGGTCCGAAGCCACAACAACAACCGCTCAACGACCCGATCCCTACTATCGATGAATATCACGCCGACTGGACCAATCTCTACTTCCTACCTCCCGTAATAGGGAGAAACCAGAGAACATGGCTTGGAAAAAGCCACAGGAAAACCACGAACTACCAAACCATGCACAGCCGAGGAGTCATCCGATGGAGAACTTTGAGCTCTCTAATCGTAAGTCAACCGATCCACATCCGAAACACTTCATAACAACATTAGAGTATTTCAACCGTCAACGACAGTACCCGATTCCAGATTCGAGTCTATCAGTTAAGGGAAAGCACGATACTCAAGCCGATCCGACCGACCAACGCACTGGAGATAGATCTAACATCCAACAGATAGCAAATCCAACATCCACACGAGCAACAACAGTCCAGAGCAGCTACAATTCCAGAGTAATGAGTTAGACTTTTGCCAATTCGACCGACTGAAAGATGCACCGATACCGATTCATCGAGTTTCCGAGCAAGAAAACTTCATAACACAACGTCCGATCTTTTTAACGATTGAGAAACGCACCAGAAAGATACCGACCGACTCCAAAGAAGCTAGTCGCCAGGATTTCCACATAGCCAACAACCTTTCCCAATGAAAGTTCTGCTCACCGAATCCCGTCCAATATTCACCTAGTAAGAGCGATGCGACAGAATTCCAATTTAAAATATACTAAAAAAAATATTTGGATCCATTAGAGAAATGTAATCCAATAACGCTTTAATTAAATAATTTAAATGTTACACCAACTTGGACTGCTTCAGCCATTGTGGTGGTTTTGAACATTGCATCAATCATTTGATTCAATCGTTCAGTTAAAAAATCAAAATCAAAGGCAAATATTTTGTTGGAAGTAGGTGGATTTTCTGATGATTTTTGGTGGAATTATCCATTAAAGAAGAGACGGTATAGGAATTGCCTGCAGCGGCAGGAGTTTTCCATATGATTTGAAACAATTAGAACGGTTTTCCATAGGAAGACAATTTAAAGGGGAGAAGTAGAAACTGCCTGCTACAAAATCGGCATACGAGTTTCTTCGGGAAATCCATTCGAAATTAAAAGATTCGAACAGTTACCCGACGGAAAAAAAAGCTTGTGAATGAGCATGATTATAATTTACCTGGTGGGTATAATTTATTATTATTTATTATAATTTATTCTTAAGCAAACTATTGTTAACCGAAAAACGAGCATTGTTGGAAATTCTGCCTGAGAAATTCCGGGAACGAACAACGTTACCGTTCATCTGTCTGGTTCGAGCCTCGACGATTCGCCTACGCGAAAGGCAATCCCAAAAGTTAAACTAATGGTTGACCCCGCAATTTGCGCATGCAAACTTTTTAGTTTTTTCCTTCACAGGACAGACGTCCTTAACGTGAGAAGAACCTCCGCAAATCATGCATTTAGCATCCATGTGGCAATGTTTTGTTCCATGACCCCATTTTTGGCACCGACGGCACTGAGTCTGGTTCTGGAAATTTCTTCCAGGGGTCTGGAATTGTTCCCATGTCACACGGACATCGAACATAAGTCTTGCTTTTTCTAAAGCTTTAATATTATTTCTCTCGGTTTTTCTTCATCGACTTTTACATACTAACTCGTTGTTTAGTGAAATCGTGTTTCCTCTCTCAACGCCGAAATCGACTTTATCAAAAAAATTGGGGTGGGTAATGTCTTTTACATTACCGCGGGGTTGACGTAGAACTACGATGATTAATAATTTGATTTGTCATGTGTATGAATTTGTAAGTGTACTAGTTTTGTGTTGTTATTGATCGGATGAAGTTTTCAGAAGTTAACTCTTTTTGGACTCATTTTGGTAGTCCTGAAAAGAACCATTTGTCGTTCTGTGGTTCCGAAAACCAGTGTTTGGTGTTCCAGGAATAATGCCAGATGATTGAATTTGTTTGTTTGGTCGTTGCTTCCTTGTGTTGCTTGGTTGGGTGATCGGTTTCTGGCTCCAGCTGTAGTTCGCCAAACTCCTCCAGTAGATTAGATGTTTGATAGCTCGGGTGCTTCGATCGTTAGAATCGATAGAATCGGTCCAGTGCTTTGGTCTGTAGTAATATCCATTGCATGAGCATTTAGGCTCTGTACATTGATACTCATCAATATGCAGGCTTGGCCGCTATGATCCAGTATTTCACGCAGTTCGTCTCAAAGCGTCACTAATCGCTTATTGCCTAAGCGCTGCAGCTCATTCCTCAAGTCAACCCTCTTGGGAGAATTGCTGCCTTTGGCATGATGGAACTTAAAAATATTGGAAGAGTTTGTCAAAAATAGTCCTTGCAGTGAAGTAACCCGCGACAAACAAACATATACCAATTGCTGATCCTGGCTTTTGTCATAGTCGTACACGACCTCGCGGAAAGTTTCACCTTGCGACTTATGAACAGTAAAAGCACAGGCACTAACCATCGGGAACTGAATGCGTTTGCAGTTGATTATGCCGCACAGTTTGAAAGTAAAATAAATTTCTCTATACAGGAGTGAAATTGGAATTTCAAAACCAAGAGCCTTACGTTGGCATGAAATATTTTGAACTCTTATAACTGTTCCCTGGTTTAACGAAATTCATTGAATGGCACCGCAATTGAAAGACAAGACATCAAAGGGTCATGTCGTCTACTTACTGAATCCCACATACCTGTCCAAATAGTTTAATAACTGTTTTAAAATAGAACGTTGATTTCAAGCAAATCTATAAATAGGGGTGCTAGAGAAAATTTGACGTCATTTGCTTTCCATTCTCCGCTTGGATCGCATCTCAGCAAGCGACAGATCGGCTTGCTCTGACCGGGCGTGCTTCTCAGGCACAGACATCGATAGCGAAAGACCTCCCCGTTTGTCTTGCTTCGCTCAAATCAAACTGTCGAGCGAGCGAGAGAAGATGCCGTCCGAAGCCAAAGTCATCACCGCTGCCGCCGCCAAGAAGAAGAACAGGGGAAGCAGTCCACAGGAAAATTTGCGGTCGAACTGTGAACACGGTCGGGCAAGTCATTCTCGCTTTGTGCTTCACCGCTTGTTTGCGTTCACCCAGCCATCGTCATCGCCGCCATCATCAGATTTCGACTTAAGCCCGGTGATCCACTACCTGTTACTGTTGTACGCCATCCACGCCACGAAACTTTCGGTTCGTCGTATAAGCAAATATGCTCAAATTTATACATTTGAGTTGAGGATTCCCCGTTTAACCATGGCAATCAACTGATAACATCCCGCAGTGTTATTTATCTGTAAGAGCATCAAAGCTAACAAAGCCATCGGCCCTTTTCAGTGCCATCAAATTAGTGGAAAAGAGTTAAAAGAGAAATATTTCCGACTTTATATATGACTTCTTATATTCCTAAATCAATTTCACAGCTACATACAAAATTTCATTTGTCATGAATAATTTATGACTGAACATTTTGAGACTGTAATCGCGGACGCTGCTGCAGTGCCGTCGGGGTGAGTGCTCAACATTCCACAACAATTGTAAAATAGAGTGCCATTTCCAACAGCGTCTTTGATGTTCCACATTTTATGGGAACACGTTGATTAGCAAAATTATCACATGTAACAAAATTGCGACATATTAAGAATGCTTTTGAAAAAACATTCTCATTGAACAATTGTAATAATTTTGGCACCCATGGATCAGAAATTTACCGTCATAATAAAGAAAACGATTGATTATCAATAGCTCGTATTGAATATTTAGTTAATATCAACCCTTCCAGCAATTCATGTTCGACCAATTTCTCACGCAGTAGCATTCTCCGCAATTTTCAAGTAATTCCAAGGCCAACACATTATTGGCACATACCCATTTCCCAGACTGGTCGATCAGAAAGCGAAGAGCACAAAAGGGAGGAACATCATCTGCTATTCTGAGGTTATAAAACATGCTTCCTTCGTCGGATCCAGTTTCATTCCAATTCCGCTTTCGAGCTGGTAAGAGCTCCTCCGAACTTGCTCAGCGAGAAGTACATCGATGCTAGAAATCTGCTGAGCTTCAAGCTGTCAATTCAGCATCTGGTTTGTGAAATCGCTCAAGATTTCTAGGTTGACCGATCCGCGCTTCTAGATTTCGACTCGTGGTCACAGCATCCAAGCTCAATCGGCCCTTTTCAGGGCCAACATACGTTCATAAAAGGGTTTATTGGATGATATTTACTGATTTATCTATAATGATCTAAATATCGCGGTATACTACAATTTGGTTCACATAATTTACCCCACATAATTACATGAATTTGAGAATTTACCGCTGCAGCGCCGTCGGACCGTATTAACATCATACTACTCAGCATTGTTTGGTATTTCTAACAGCATCGTTGATTTATTATATAATGGGGGAACACTTCCTAAATTCTCGAGTATGGATATTGGAAAATGTATTAAAATTGCGACAGATTTTAAATACTGTTCAACAAACTGTTTCCTGACCCATTGTAATGAGCAACTATTGATCTGAAATTTTTCTACATGTTAGTCTATTGCAAATGTCATAGTATATAAATCAGAACACATTGAACATTGATCAGAAATATTTAAAATTTGCACGAAACCAAAACATGCGTGATTTTAATTAATTGTAAGCTATTAAAATAATGTTGATATTTTTACTGTCCATACGAACGCGCATGTGAATTTTCCAAGGTATGTAAATCCCTAACCAAGACATCAACTTCATGTATCTTATCCAAGATTGGTCAATCAGCAGAAGGCGAAGAATACGAAAGGGAGGAGCATCTTCTGCAATTCAAATTTTGTAAAACATACTATCTTCGACAGATTCGGTTCATTTAAGGGACGAATGACCTTCGGATTAAAATCCCTCTGTAACAACTGGATTCGCTTCATTTCATTTACACTTTCGAGCTAGTAAGAACTTCTCGTGATAAACACAGTATAGCTAGTAATATTTCTTAATGTGCTTACCACATTAATTCATCTCGTAGCATCATACAATATCTGATTTATCACGAATAATCGACAATACGGCAATTTGAGGATGGTCCGAGAACGCTGCTGCAGTGCCGTCGGGATGCAATAACAGCATAATGCTCATCTTATACGTCCCTTGCCAAGACATCAATTTCATATAGCCTATTTCTCAGATTAACGCAATAGACAACATGTAGAAAAATCAATTCAGATCAATAGTTACTCATTACAATTGATCAAGAAACAGTTTATTGAATAGTATTTAAAATTTGTCGCAATTTTAATACATTTTCCAATTTCCGTACTCGAGATTTTTGGAAGCGGGGGCCATGACTGGTCCTGGCTGGAAATATTCGTGGGGAGAAACTCGACCCTTTGCTGCAGGAATTTCATTAACAACTCTTTGGTAAAGCAGAAATTTTCCGAGGAAAAGTCTGCTTAAAGTGAACTTTTTTCAAAACAACTCTTATTGATTGGAATATTTATCAACAACTCTTTGTTAAGTAAAATCATCCTAAATAACTCTTTGCTCCATCGCCAAACCAAACCATTTCATTGAATTCATCAAGTACAAGAATATGAATGGTAAGGAGAGGCAGATGGTGTATATTTCGCTGGCGTTACTTTCCAACAGGTCGCCGGTTGGCGCTGACTACTAATCCGTCCACTGAATGATTTTCAGTTGTTGCTCTCTGGTTCCGTTCGTTACTCGCACACTGCTGTGGCTTTCACATGCTCTTCTTTGCTGCTCCGCTGCTTGATCCGTTCGTTATGCCGTTCGATTTGTGAATGAGCTGGGAGCAGAACAACCAGTGGTTTTATTTGCTCGAGCTCCGTTCACCGATGGCGAGTGGTGGGGTTCTCGCTTGGTTGTTTCGTCACTCCGTTCGCTACTCGCACGCGATTGGTTATTGCTTTCGCGCTATTTTCGTTGATGATTCTTCGCTGAGAAAAAAAAAAACTGCAACTCTTTTGATTTTTCATGCAAAATAACCAACTTTGATAAACCATATCTCAGTTATTTATGGACCGATTTGAATGAAATTTTCACAGAATATCAGAAATAACTTAAATTTTAACATATATTTCTGAGTGATTTTTCCAATCACACGTTGAAAAGCAGTAACGGTTTGACTAAAGTGAATTTTTTGACGATTTTTTATAATTGACATAACTAAACAGCAAAGTTGTAGATTTTGACGACATGAATAAGTTTGCTGAAGACAGTTTTTGTGTAAGGCTATCAGAATTTAAGATAAAAAGTTTTGAATTTTTCGTCGAAAATTACAGTTTAGTCAAACCGTTATTACTTAAAAACTTGTAATTGGAAAAAATATTCAAAAATATATGTTAAAACTCAAGTTACATCTGATGTTCTGTGAAAGTTTCATTCGACAATATTTCCATCAGTTATAGATCTAACTTACCAAAGTTGGTCATTTTGTATGGAAAATCGAAAAAGTTGCAAATGCATGTGAATAAGTTGGGGCCTTCCTTAGCCGAGTGGTTTGGTTAGAGTCCGCGGCTACAAAGCAAAGCCATGCTGAAGATGTCTGGATTCGATTCCCGGTCGATCCAGGATCTTTTCGTGATGGAAATTTTCTTAAATTCCCTGGGCATAGAGTATAATCGTACCTGCCACACGATATACGATTGCAAAAATGGAAACTTTGGCAAAGAAAGCTCTCAGTTAATAACTGTGGAAGTATCATAAGAACACTAAGCTGAGAAGCAGGCTCTGTCCCAGTGAGGACGTTAATGCCAAGAAGAAAAAGAAGAATAAGAAGATGTGAATAAGTTCTCAGTTTATTCGACAAACCAGCTAAATATTTCATGGGTGCACAACAGCAAGGGTAGCGGATCACAGGGATTTAGTTGAAATCTGGAAACGTAGCTCAATAGTGAGCAAGTTCGGAGGAGCTCTTACCAGCTCGAAAGCGGAAATGGAATGAAACTGAATCCAACGAAGGCAGCATGCTGTTTTATAACCTTGGAATAGAGCGCTGCATATGACGAGCCTAACCTCACTTATTTGACAGCTGCTGGTCCTGTTGTTTACGTTTCGGACTTAGTCGTTTTTTCCACCATTTTTTCATCTTCGCATTTCTATCACCAGCATGCTGATGGTGACGATTTTCCATGGTAGGAAGATAGAATAATGCGATCCGTGGGTATCTGCAGTGGATTTGACCTCTCCTCGCAGCAAACTTTCACGAAATTAAGAATGATTCGAAAAAAGTACTAAGTCCAAACTGTAAACAACAGGACCAGTACCTGTCAAAATTGATGCGTGACGTCACAGTGCAGTGGAGTATAGCAGATGATGCTCTTCCCTTTTGTGCTTTTTCTGATCGACCAGTCTGGGAAATGGGTATGTGCCAATAATGTGTTGGGCTTGGAATTACTTGAACATTGTGGAGAATACTAATACGTGAGAAATTGGTGTTGGAATGATTGGCATTCCCTAAATATTCAATACGAGCTATTGATAATCAATAGTTTTCTTTATTATGACGGTGAATTTCTGATTCATGGGTGCCAAAATTATTACAATTGTTCAATGAGAATGTCTTTTCAAAAACATTCTAAACATGTCGCAATTTTGTTACATGGGATAATTTTCCTAATCAAAGTGTTCCCATAAAATATGGAACATAAAAGGCGCTGTTGGAAAAGCCACTCTATTTTTTAATCGTTGTGAAATGTTGATCCCTCACCCCGATGGCACTGCAGCAGCGTCCGCGAGTACAATCTCAAATGGTTGAGTCATAAATTATTCATGACAAATGAAATTTTGTATGAAGCCGTGTGAAATTGATTTAGGAATATTAGAAGTCATATATAAAGTCGGAAATATTTCTCTTTATAACTCTTTTCCACAAATTTGATGGCTCTGAAAAGAACCGATGGCTTTGTAAGCTTCGATGTTGTTACGGATAAATAACACTGCTCGGACCAGCAAAACTCAGGGAGCTTCTGGTATTTGCCCCTAACGGGATTGCTTCTTGACCACCAATGATGATTTCATCACGAGTCGAAATTTTGAAGCGCGGGTCAACAGCTCCTCGGCCGATGAAATTTGCGGCGGCGATGACGATGGCTGGGTGAACGCAAACGAGCGGTGAACCATAAAGCGAGAATGACTCGCCCGACCGTGTTCACAGTTCGACCGCAAATTCACCTGTGGACTGCTTCCTCTTCTTCTTCTAGGCGGCGACAGCGGTGATGGCTTTAGCTTCGGACGGCATCTTCTCTCGCTCGCTCGACAGTTTGATTTGAGCGAAGCAAGACAAACGGGGGCGTCTTTCGCTATCGATGTCTGTGCCTGAGAAGCACGCCCGGTCAGAGCAAGCCGATCTGTCGCCTGCTGAGATGCGAGCCAATCGGAGAGTGAAAAGCAAATGACGTCAAATTTTCTCTAGCCACCCCTATTTATAGATTTGCTTGAAATCAACGTTCTATTTTAAAACAGTTATTAAACTATTTGGACAGGTATGTGGGATTCAGTAAGTAAACGACATGAAGCTTTGATGTCTTATCTTTCGATTGAGGTGCTAATCAAGAAATTTCGTTAAGCCAGCGAAAAGTTATAAACGTTTAAAATATTTCATGCCAGCGTAACGCTCTCGGTTTTGAAATTCCAATTTCACTCCTGTATAGAGAAGAAAGACGTACTTCTACGTCAAAATGTCAAAAAAGGCTTAGAGTTATGATGCAATTGGGCAATTCAAAGTTTTTGAACATCATCCTAAAAAAACGTTATTTTATTTTATTTTCCTCCTTATGAATACGTGACGTTTTATATGAATGCTCAATATTCTTGAAATATGAGTTTGGACGTTAATAGTGTAACTCTATTAAATGTTACAATCACAAGTGGGTATCAGGTAATTAAAAATAATGAATGTGAAGAATTAACAAACTGTTCGTTGGAGTTTAATCAGATAACATTGGTAATTTCATCCAAAGGATTATATGAATAGTTTGATAAGACTATACATCAACCTGAAATGCGCACGAAACGTCCAATACTTTGTTCAAAAGAGGAAATTTGCTTCTGAAAGCAAATCAACTCAGTGATTTTATTATTTTCAGCTCAAATCATTGTCGAAACAATATCTTCCATTGTCCTGCACTAATAGCTATATGAAGCTAAAGGGTGATACTGAAATTAAAATTTGATGAATGAAAAATAATTCGAAATTAGAGACCAAGGCTTTATGTTGCAAACGGTGATGGAAACAGAATTTCCGCACTAAAAATCATTAAAAAGTAACTTTACCAAGTTGAATTTGTGAAACCCGTTTTTTTTTTATTTGAATAATTTAATGAATATCGGATAGATTAAAACCTAAAATTATTTTTTGTAAAGCTGAATACAATCCACATATTTTTGGCAGCACCCTGTATTCGACAATAGATTCAATATAAGGTTTCTTCTTGTTCCGTACAGCAGCACAGATTTCCTTTACTCAATTATGTCCCAAGGTAGCTCCATCCAAGGGAGACTGGATTCGCTCTGGGAAACTCTTCTGGAAACTGTATATTTGTTGTAGTACCTACCCGGTGGTATCCTTCGGCAAAAACCGAACAAACGAAACATCCCAACAAAATGAGACTGCATAGCATAGTTTAATTAAATTTATTATGTTTCTTAATTTCTTCACTTCCGCCGCAGTCTCGGATGGTCTTTTCTCTTAGCTCTATGTCACTCATCGGCGAGTAAAAAGAATCCCAAAAGTGCATTCAGGAAGTGCATTGCTTTCGGAAACGAGAAACGTTCACATCGGTGATTCCAAGCTGAAGCTTAATTGTGTGTTGCCATTTAAATTGCATTGAATTTCAACTTTTCTATTCTTCTACCGGGGATCCAATCATCTAGTTTCTGTTGCGCTGTATATATTCCATTCGAATCAATTTCCTACAAATGATTGAGAAATGCCAAATAATTACGTCTTGCAAAATTGCTGCATTTTCGCATTATCCTTTTTGGATTACAAATTTCTTTGTAAATAAAAATAGTTTTCGATGAAATGTTCACATGTTCATGTTCGTATGAGAGTATGCAAGTATTTCTGACAATCTATAATGATTGGTCCATAATCAAAGCATTTCCAAAATACAGTTAGGTATTTGAAGAATAAATTCACAAGACAACGACCAGTTCGCCAGTTGTTTCCAGGTGTCACATGCTGAGATGCTTCTCTTTCCTTAGCATTTAAACTTGTCTTACTTCAAAATAGATGGACAACGGAACATATACTGGTAGCATCACTGTGGCGCTGACCCTCTTCCTATTTGCAAGATAAAAAGGGTACCCTTTATTAAAAGTGACAATCGAATCGAGGGATAGCACAAAGTTATGTGCAGTTGACATTGATTGCCGTCATCAATTCATTCTTGGCAAATGTTTCTGTCCGACGATTCGACGTACTACAAATGCTTTTGTAGTTTATTTTCTTCAAAATTTATTCATAGATAAATGAAATATTCTACAGATAGGGTAAGTGTTTCCTTAGTTGTGGGTGTGCCTATAGTTGCGATAGTGCCGTTTTCAGTGAGTTTATTGCATTAGCCACATAACAGACACTGCCAATCGACGTATTTGGCTTGTTGATACACAGAATAGTTGAAAAGAGCGTTTCTTTAAAACTGATGAAATATCACTAAAATTGCAAAAACTTTTCTTACTTGTACCAAAAGTTGCGGTAAAGTGTTCCTATAGTTGAGGATCCCATAAGAAAACAACGGATACCGCAACTAAAGAAACACAAATTAAAAATATACCGCAACTAAAGGAACAGTGTGCCAATGGACCAATGCACGAGTTCCAATTATCCACCAATTATTTTTCTCATAAAGTAAATGGTTGTTATTTCCCGTAACAACATTAATATATACATTAGGGTGCCAATGGAATGTATGGGAAAAATTTTGCCATCGAATTTCAAAAAATGGTAGTGCTCAAAAGTTTTGTCTCCTCGAAAAAAGTCCCCATGCAAAATTTGAGCTCAATCGGCCTTCGTTAAGTGGACCCCAAAGCGGTCAAAATTTGGCTTTTTTGACCCATGAAAAATCTCCGAAATTGAATTTTTTTTTGATGCCAGATGTCTTAGAAATGCATGAAACGTCGAGATCTGGTGTTATTTGGATTTTTTTTTTTTGGAAAAATCGACCTTTTGGGACTTAGTAAATTTTTGAGTTGGGGGAGTGAATTGAATTTGAAATGAACGATTTGAATTCAATTGCTGAGAAATTCAAGGCAATAGTATTGAAACGTATCCTATGTCATTGTTGGCTACTGAAAACATATTATATGTGATGTTTCATTAGGGTGGTTCATTTACTTTCCATTAGGGTGGTCCTTTTTGCTAAAAAAAATTAAAACAAATAAAAAAAAATGAATTTTAATTCAATAATGAAGACAATAGTATTGGAACATCTCTCACATAATCGTAAGCCATTTTCTACATTTAATATAAGGTATTTTATTAGGGTGGTTCACTTATTTTCCATAAGGAAGGGCCTTTCTGTCGAAAAATCATAATTTGAATGGGATATTAAAAACAATAGTATTTTATCACCTCTTTCATCGTCGTAGGCCATTTCCTTCATTAGACTCGTGATATTTCATTGGGAAGGCTCACTTATATTCCATTACGGTGGCCCTTTAAAAAAAATTGAGAATTTGAATGGAATAGTAAATACAAGAGTAATTAAACATCTCCTATGTCATCGTAGGCCACTGTTAACATATAATATGTGATATTTCATTAGGGCTATTGTCCTCAGTTTTGCATAAGGGTGATCACTTAATTTGTAAGTTAAAAAAAATATATTCTCAACAGATCTAACAAATCAACTTTGTTTGTATAGTTTTGAATCATGATTCTTTATTGGCATGCAACTCTTCGTTAAGATATTTTCATTAAGGTTTTCTTTTGAATAGTTAAAATAAAACGTTCCAATAAATCAGTGAATTCAGTGAAGCACAACTCTAACTGCCAAAAACAGAAAAAAAGGAATGAAATTTTTTTTAATGTATTCAAATTATGACAATAGCTTGATGGGCGACGATGAAGGGCAACAAAAGTGTTTAGTTTATATTTTCAAAAGAGATTCTCAGTACGTTGCCTTCTGCTTGCTATAGTACACGCGATTCGGTTGTGGCAACGTAGGCAATTCCAGTTTTAACTATCAGTTCTCGTTTATTCTTTAAAGATGTAGCTAAAAGCTCCTGCTTTTCCTACCTACATAGAATATAAGTTATACCTAAAGTGAAGAAAATCAAATCGGTAGATTTTTGTCTATACCTAAGCGTGTTCAAAATAGAAGCTCCAAATAAATTGTATTTCAGTGGTGAATAAGAAAAGCAATTCGTGTGTCAAAAAAATTTATCAAGGCGTGTGCAAGCGTTTTTTTTTTTAATGGAGGATATTCGGCTAGTTGGAAAATATCTACCTTTCCCCGAATCTGCAAATTTGCCGACATAGAGTGAAGTATTCCGGAAATTCATGTTTCATTGGCGAGCAGAGAAGCAAAAGCCTAGAGTTAGCGCCCAGTTAACAACACACGCTTTGAAGACTTCATGGAACAAAAAGCATTTGAACCATTTGATCGACGACGTGACAGTGGAACAAAAAATCTTGCGATACTATGAAACTTAGAAAAGCTTGCAGAAGCATATACCGTAAGGACGCCATTCGCCGCTCATGCTCCATTCACCGCTCATTGAATTATTTTGAAAAATCTGAACAAATTTTCGCAATAAAAGTCATCAACATGTATTAGTATACCAGAATGGATTGAATCAGAATGAAATTCATATGATTTAATTTTATATATTATTTATTAAAAATAATTTTAGGCTGTTTAAGCCGGTAAACATGAGTTGAACAATGATTTTATTATGGCAGATCGAAAAATGCTTCTTAGCTGCCACGCTTTAATATGTTGTTGTACTATAGTACAAAGATAACAACCAGCTAATGAAAGTAAATTAATTCCAACTAGTTGTGTATAAAGAGCCTCATACTTAGGATGAGCGGTGAATGGCGCCCTACACATGTATCATTGGCATACATGTTATTCGGTACCATTATACGTTGTTCACATTTCAACTTCTTTCCTACAAAAACAAATGTTTTATCTTGCGTCTAGCGCAAAAAGTGGGGACAAATTTCAAAAATCCGATTTTCGACGGAATTTTATGTGTTGAAATGTTGTTAAATGAGCGGTGAATGGCGTCCTTACGGTACTAAGGATGTCGGCGAAAGAAACTGAAAAGAGAAATGAATTCTCTCATTCATTGCGGAACCTTTTCGACATCGCGAAGAAGTATAAACCAAAAACTAAAGAGGAGAAAAAAGCATCTCAGTATTTGCAAGAACAACGAGAACAATCCACTCTTCCAACAACAACTGAGACTGGTGTAACGGAAACTATCTCATGTAGTGATTTTGAGGAGGAAGCTAATCTACAGGCAACAGAAGAGACTAATCCGCCAACTAGTGAGCAGAAAGAAGCAAGTCTACAGCAAAAGAAAACATTGACTGGTAGTGATTTTGAGTCCTCATCTCAAACCCAGAGTGAGTCCTTTACTTCGATCGGTACTATCGGCGAAGATTTACAGATACCAGGTAAGTGTGAATTGAATACATTGCACATATGTTTTAAAATGTTTTTCATGGATTCTAATATTTTTGATTTTTATATTTTCTTCTAGGTCCTTCAAAATCATCTTCAACTCCTAAACCACAATTAAAAAACGTTATTACTTTCGATATGGCTGCTGCTTTGAACCGCTGCAAAGTAAGTGATCGAAATGCGGTATTTCTAATTTCATCTATAGCGAAATCTTTGGGGCACGACGTTTCATCATTATTGATGAACAAGGAGTCCATTAGATATTCAAGAAAACAAATTCGTGAGCAAATACTAAGCAAATACAAATACTAAAAAATTGTTCCATGCTCTAGAGATTCCGTAATCCTTGTTGGAAACTGATATCACACAGTGGAATTGCAAAAAAGAATATGAAGATGCCAAAATTTGGAAGTAGTAAATGACAATGCGGAACGGGGTATTGCATTAATTAAAACATATAATTCGAAATTGTCAACCGATGAAAATCAGAAACAGTTCATTTTGCAATTAGTCGAAGAACATCGAAAAATGTATAAAAGTCCAAACAAATCAGATGTAATTTAGGAAGTATATGCGATGTAATGTAGCAAAAACAACCAACATGATATTTTTTTAATATCACAATACCTTTCCTCTCCCTTTCGTTGCTTACCTTATTGCTACTACAACCATTGCAAAATCTAACAGTTCCACATCTTAAGGGCCCCGGGGTTACAGTTCAGAGCCTTCTCACCAATCACTCTGATTTTTTTTATCTGAGCTTGCACAGATGGTGCAAAACTGAATTGGAAATCACGAAGTAGCAAGCGGATTTTGTATGAGACGAGGACTCCGAACTGGTTCAGCTTAGTGAAGTGTTGGATTCCGAATGAAAATCACGCAAAACTTTTCAAAAGGACCTTTCTAACACTGAGAGACTTTCTAGAAAACTCTTTTGTTGTTAACTACGTTACCTTTACATTTTTCGTCGAACATTACGCAAATATTATGTAGTAGTCCACACCATAATCTCTCGGTCTGTAGATATTAAGGTTGAAATTTTTACAATGACACCATAATTAAGGAAAGTGGACGAGATTTTTGCGACAAATCATGGTTTCAAACTATACGAAAAATAATGCAACATAATGGGAAATGAGAGAAACTCCCTAATGAAATATGTTAACAGTGTCCTACGATGATGTCGCATATCAAATGGAACTAGAGGCGCATGAATTCAGAGGAATTTAAAGCCTCTCTAAACAAAAATAAAGACAATGGCCTACGATTATAAAAGAGGTGTTAAAATACTATTGTGCTAAAAAAAGGATAATATTCAAAATTTCTTGATTTTTTTTTAATTTTCGGCAAACACCAATGGAAAATAAGTGAGTCACCCTAATAAAATATCACGAATCTAACGAAGGAAATGCCCTACGATGATGAAAGAGGTGATAAAATACTATTGTTTTTAATATCCTATTCAAATTATGATTTTTCGACAGAAAGTCCCACCCTAATGGAAAATAAGTGAACCACCCTAATAAAATACCACATATTAAATGTAGAAAATGGCTTACGATAATGTGAGAGATGTTCCAATACTATTGTCTCCATTATTGAATTAAAATTCATTTTTTTTTAACAGAAAGGACCACTTTAATGAAATATCACATATAATATGCTTTCAGTGGCCAACAATGATATAGGATATGTTTCAATACTATTGCCTTGAATTTCTCAGCAATTGAATTCAAATCGTTCATTTTAAATTCAATTCACTCCGACAACTCAACAAATTTACTAAGTCCCAAAAGGTCGATTTTTTCAAAAAAAAATCTTTTCCAAATAACACCAGATCTCGACGTTTCATGCATTTCTAAGACATCTGGCATCAAAAAAAATTTCGATTTCGGAAATTTCATGTAACCCCCCACCTCCCCCTTGGGAGATTTTTCATGGGGCAAAAAAGCCAAACTTTGACCGTTTTGGGGGTCCACTTAATGAAGTCCGATTGAGCTCAAATTTTGCATGGGGACTTTTTTCGAGGAGACAAAACTTTTGAGCACTACCATTTTTTGAAATTCGAAAAATCGATTTTCATTGGCACCGTAATGTACATAAATAGCATTTCTTGAATTTAGGCAGTTGAATGAAGTTCAACCGTGCTTAGTACCTCCATTATTGGTACATCTACCCTAATGACAAAATTTGTCCAGTGAAGCAGAACGAACTGAATCTTGAATTGAGGTCCTGCATTTAAGAAAAATTAACCTGGACACAACATTTCGAAAATCAAATTATAGTACGATTTGATATTACCTTCACTTACATTGCTAATGAATTTCCAATTATAATAATAAACAAAAGTGAATTTATCCCACAAATCAAAGTTTAATATAATTTGGGAGAGAAGGTTTGACAACCTGTTTAAACTGAATATTTTTGTAAATAGAATGTTATAAACCATAGCTTTTTGATTGAATTCGATTGATTGGTGTTAGTGGTCAGCTCCTCAGTTTAGTGGTCAGCGAGCACTTCAATACCGTCAAACGGGGCTTTTTTTACATTTTTTCTACATTCTTCAACTTTGAGGATTTGTAGCTCTAAGAATTATGAACAGATTTCGAAAATTCTTGCATATATCTAAATTGTATATGTACGTAACACATGTGCAAAATATGAAGCAAATCCATCAAGAAATAAAAAAATTGCTTGAATAACGAAAAATATGTGTCCTTCAAGGCAAAAATGGGGCTACTTTGGACACTTATCGAAAGCATTACGATTTGATAATAAAATGATTATTTCGCATAAATTTTGAACTTATTCTATAAACTATCATCTATTATGATGTTGTTGAACATTTTTCGTTGATTAGGTTCTCCGATATTACCCGGAATAGTATTACCCGGAATGCAATTTACCGGAAGACCATTTACCGGAAAACCATTTACCTGAATGAACCATTTACCGGAGAAGCATTACCCGGAAAGACCATAAACCGGAAAAAAATTCTCAATTTCTCGCATTTTTCATTAACGTTCTTTTAACCGTTACGGTTATTCAGGTCAGTATTTGAACTTGAAATATTTAAAATGATTGCCAACGATAATGGACAGGGGAGGTTCTTCCTTCAAAATACATAAGCAACGAAAAGGAGTTTAAGATATCTTCATACTTGATCATGTCAATATGCACCATCTTCATAAATTAGCATTTCAAAGATGATTAACCCTTCTTTTAAAATTAAGCTGTTCTTTCAACTTATCTTTGCAGCTTGTCTTGGCTGAACTTCGACCGTCGGTTCTCCAAGTGTCCAAATGTTAATAAATAAGCAATTATTAGAACTTTTCACACGATTGGTTGTGCTAGTTTTCGCCGAGTGTCAATTCACCGAATGTCGTTTCTGCAAACTTCAATCAACCGAATGCAAATCCCCCGTATGTCCCTTTTTCTAGAATGACCCATTTCGAGTCATCTGATATTCACCCTTCTTTATTTGGTTGGCGATTCTTTCGACTTCCACCGATCTCGACATTTTTGGCAAAATGTGTTTAGTCGAAAATTACCGAATATCTTATTATTTGCTTATTGTTCTTTCATGTTTATTACGCTGGCATTGAATTCGGGGTACAGACATTCAGAGTTATGACATTCGGAGAAAAATAGCACAATCAAGCAAATTCATAGGAAAAGTAGATCTATTAAGGTTCAATATTTCGGAATCTAGAGATGGACGTCACAATGGCGAAAAGTGTCCCTACTCTCGATCACCAAGGCACTCTTAATATCGTCTTGTTTATTTGCTTTCCTCAAATCATAAAGGCTCCCCTAAATCAAGGCGATTTTTTACGACGAAAGCGACAAACAATCGCCGCGATTTCGCTGATGTTTCGCTGCACGCAAAGTTTGGTAAGCATGTCTAAGCCACAGCGACGCTCGCAGCGATTTTCGTCGTGTCGGTCTAGTCTAGATGGTTCCATATAAGAGTGCTTGCAGTAACTCAACAACGAAATGTCGATGTCGCTTAAAAATCGTGTTGATTTGGAGGAGGATTTTCTAACTTAATCGCTAATGTGCAAACATGTTCTATCTAATTTTGGTATTGTAATATTCATTGCGGCAAAGTGAAGCTATTCAGAAAGATCAAGCTGAGGTTGGTATAATTGAATACCGCCGGTTCAAAATTATTTCTGGTTGGCAAATTTTACGACGTTTCAAAGCTACAGTACTTACATATTTGTCAAACTATGATGTAATGTAATGGAATATTTGGCTTTCCGGGTAATGGTGCATTCCGGTAAATGGTTTTTCCGGGTAATGGTACATTCCGGTAATTGGTATTCCAGTAAATTGCATTCCGGGTAATGGTATAAAATCGTTGATTAACATTATTAGAAAATTTTTAAACGCGAAAAAAATTAACATACCTATATAACACTTTTCCGCAAAACATGCTAGTCATTTTTCAATTTTCAATATGTAATTTCAAGTTTACTTCCATTTGAATGAAACTGTCAGCTACGAATGCTTGATTGTTTAAGTTGATACAAACGAATGACGTATTTACCAAGCACGGCGACAATTAATAAGGTCTGATTAATAATGATTAACATTCGTTCTGATTCTTAATGTTATATGAATGATATGTAGAAGGTTTCCATAATTCCTGTAACTAAAAGTAATTTTTATTTAAAATGCGATGCATGAAGAACATGAATAATGTTTCGCAAGATTGTAAGCAATTCAAATTTTTTGTTAGAAGTATTGCGATTCTCAATAGTTTTGAGATGGCAAAATACACAAAACAGCGCATATTAATGTTTATGCTGCAAATAACTCAGAAACGTGAGTGTCCAAAGTAGCTCAAGGAATCAAAAGTAGCCCCGTCTGACTGTATATATTAATGTCGCAGAAACACCGTAGAAATGTCTAGGTAGCAAAGTTTTTGACAACATTAAGCTCCAATAGCGAACAGTACAGCTAGAGGCTGAGATTTACGAAGTGCATGAGCACAAAAGTTGTAACGGTGGCCCTTATTATTATTTATTGATTTGTCGATTGTTTATTTATTTATTGCTTTGTTCTATTATTTAATTAAATTAAAATTCGTTTAAACAATTATTATAAAGTTACATGGATATTATGAAAATCAAAATGAAACAAACAATTAATAAAATACTTACAACTATTTAAATCGGATACGCAGCGTAGATACGCACGTTCAAGAATTCACTGTTCATGTTCTCTTCATCGTGTTAAAAGAACCCCGAAGTAGTCGGCTTTTTAATACTTGGCTTTGTAACGGAACTGTATGAAAAGGCTACTCAATCGCGAAGGAGATTTTAGTAACAGAAATCACACAAACATAATTAACGGAGACTGTCGGGTTTCTGTTTCCGGGAAACATACCGTGAGATCCTATCCGAGGAATCACAGAAATATTCTCGTCCACTTTGTTACAGATCGTGTAAGAAGAAGGATCACGAAGTATTGTTCTCCCGTGATGTGATTTTGTGAGTTTGTCCAAAACGTGAAGTGTTCTTTAACCAGAATTAATTATCTTCGTATATCCCCGAGTAGGCCTAAAATAGTTAGCTAGATTGCGCGGTTAAACCGTAGTGCGTGGCAATCTCGAGTTGTCCAGTCCAGAGGTAAATGAGATGTATTGTGTGTCCTATTATTTGTTTTATTTATTTATTTAGTTGGTGTTACATCAATTAGTTTGATAAAACCTCGTTAACGATTTTAGGCCAATTTACTCGGTCCATGGCTGTGTCCCTCCAGCTTCTATTTTAGCCCACGCTCTCCAGATCTTGTTGTACCTGGTCAAGCCACCTCGCTCGCTATGCTTCTCGTCTTCTTGTACCAACCGGATTCAACGCGAACACTATCTTTGCAGCGTTGCTGTCAGGTAGTCTTGCAACATGCCGTGCCCAACGAACCGTTCTGGCTTTCGCCACCTTCTGGATACTAAGTTCACCGTAGAGCCTAGCGAGCTCGTGGTTCATTTTCCGCCGCCGCTTACCGTTCTCCTGCACACCGCCAAAGATGGTCCTTAGCACCCTTCGTTCGAACACTCCAAGTGCTTGCAGGTCCTCTTTCAGCATGGCCCATGCTTCATGTCCATAGAGGACCACCGGTCTTATTAGCGTTTTGTACATGGTGCATTTGGTGCGGGGGTGAATCTTTCTCGATCGCAGCTTCTTGTGGAGCCCATAGTAGGCGTGACTTCCACTGATGATGCGTCTCCGTATTTCACGACAAACGTTGTTATCAGACGTTAACAAGGATCCGAGGTAGACGAACTCATCAACCACCTCAAAAATAACCCCGTCTATCGTAACACTGCATCCTAGGCGGGTTCTGTAACGCTCGGTTCCTCCTTTCAGCATGTACTTTGTTTTTGTCGTATTCACCACTGTTGGGGTGGAAGTCAAATTTGCCGCGATATACCAAAGACTGAGAGCAGCATTCTCAATAGCAGCTTCAATGCTGAAATTCAATTTATTTTACTTTAACATATTTTAAATCTAACTTATTATATACATACATTTTGGTATTTTACCTCGCGCTGTCTTCAAATTGACCTCCTACCAACAGTGATTTTCTATACTATTTATATTTTGTATCGTCAGTCAGTGTTGCCGGTTTCACAGCATATTTTATCGCCAACATTCTCCCACCCGTGAAACATGGTAACAGGTCTGACCATTTTATTGCCACATTCACGTGGAATGACAAAACATTGAACGGTACGATTGATCACTCATAATGGGAAAACTATCACCACAGCGCGTGCTACTACCTGAATCTGAGAGAAGACAAACGCCACTGTTCGTATGGCTCCCACCGGGATCGAAAATAACGAAAACACACACTCTATCTTTTGTTAACACCACTGCCACACATAATTCATATTTGGTGGTTATTTCGCAGATGGTGCGCTGCTTTTCAGGCACTGTTTCCCCAACCTTGAACATTTTGGGCATATTTACACTTTGGTAACTTGTGCTCTCGAGATGGCAATGTTCATTCTGACCACAAGAGACTGATAACAAATTTCGTGGCACAGACGATTGTATTCCCCCTGATGACGATCTTGTATTAGTATTGTGCACCTCTACCGATGCCTCCACTGAATTTGATTGAAGTAGTGATAGGGGTTGATGCGCAATAGGGGCACTGCTTTGTTGGATAGTACAGGAGACTTGTTTGGACGATGTTCCAGATGCATCATCTTTACTAAGCTGCCGTTTTGCTGCTTCCTTCCTTGCATAGAATTTCAATCGAATTCTCCTGGCAGCTTCTTCGAATTCCTCATCGATCTCAGCTAGCCGACGCGCGTATTCCTCATCCATACGCCGTTCCTCATCCTCAAAATGTTTCCGCCACAGCTCGCTTTCTTCCCCTATTTGCTGAAGCCTTTGCTGTGGATCCATTTTGCCTCGGATTTTGATACCACCAAAATCATTGAAGTTTGTTGGGGTGGAAGTCAAATTTGCCGCGATATACCAAAGACTGAGAGCAGCATTCTCAATAGCAGCTTCAATGCTGAAATTCAATTTATTTTACTTTAACATATTTTAAATCTAACTTATTATATACATACATTTTGGTATTTTACCTCGCGCTGTCTTCAAATTGACCTCCTACCAACAGTGATTTTCTATACTATTTATATTTTGTATCGTCAGTCAGTGTTGCCGGTTTCACAGCATATTTTATCGCCAACAACCACCAAGCCGACTTTTATCGCTTCACGTTTCAGGTGGGTGTACAGGTCTTCACGCTATTCTGCACACCGTCCATTGTTGCTCTTATTAGTATTGTGAGCTCTACTCGTCCATGATTTTCCATAGCTCTTTGCGGTCGATGCCGCTTTAAAATCGATAAACAGGTGATGCGTAGAGACTTCGTATTCACGGCATTTCTGGAGGATTTGCCGTACAGTGAAGATTTGGTCCGTCGAAGATGGCGGCCGTTGATGAAACCAGCTTGTTACTTCCTACAAATTCATTTGCTATTGGTGATATACGACGATAGATAATCTGGGATAGCACTTTGTAGGCGGCATTCAGGATAGTGATCGCACGATAGTTTTCACATTCCAGTTTGTCGCCTTCTTGTAGAAGGGGCATATGGCCCCTTGCTTCCACTCCTCCGGCAGCAGTTCCATTTCTTAGATTATGACAATCAGCCTGTGCAGACAGGCACCCAACCTGTCCGGGCCCATTTGGATGAGTTCAGCTCCAATACCATCCTGACCAGCCTCGTTGTTCTTGAGCTGGTTGATGACATCCTTTTTTTTTACTTATCTCGTTTATTTGGCAGGCTCAGGCGCCGTAGGGCATAACAGAGCCGAAATCTTTTCTTTTTTTACATTATTTTTATTTTGAAATTTGAACTTATTTTAAAAACTATGTTAGTTTGCGGAAGTTTAAAGGTTAGTGGATACATTTGTAACAGGGAAGGAAAGGATTTTTTGGAATTTCTTAAGCTACTTAGACTACTAAGCTGATGAAGCTTGAAGGGACAGGATGTCCAGATCTGTAATGAAACTAAACAATTATGACATCCTTAACTTCTCTCAATGTGGGAACAGGTTGGTTTCCTTCATTCGCCGTGCTGACGTAGTCACATCCTTCGCTGTCGTGACCCTCTGCACCAGTGTTCTCCGTGCCATTCTGGTGTTCATCGTAGTACTGCTCACGTTCGTCCGTCAAGATGCTTCCAACCTTATCCCTACACATTTCGGCTCGCGGCACGAAGCATTTTCGGGATGCGTTAAGCTTCTTGTAGAACTTTCGCGTTTATTGTGAACGATGCAGCTGTTCCATTTCTTCACATTTCGCTCCTTCCAGACGACGCTTTTTGTCCCGGAATAGGCGGGTTTGCTGCTTTTGCTACCTCTTATATCGCTCCACGTTTTGTCGCGTTCCTTGCTGGAGCATTGCAACCAGCGCTGCATTCTTCTCCTCCAAAACCTGCTTGCATTCAACGTCGAACCAATTGTTACATGTTCTCCTTTCTACGTACCCGTCGATGCACTCGGCTGCATTGTTGATGGCTGCTTTTATGGTGCTCCAGCAGTCCTCAAGAGGGGCTTTGTCAAGCTCGCCCGGTAACCCTACCTCGAGATGCTGCGCGTATGCGGCGACGTTCAGTTTGGCCAGTCGCGCTAGACTATACCAAGGCGGGCGTCGATAACGTACATTGTTGATGACGGATAGTTTTGTGTGTCCTATATGTGCAATTTTGTACGTCTTGCCAGTTCCAGCTGATTTCTAAAAATTGAGATCACGTACGTCGCACAAAGCAACAAGCAAGAACTTCCCGCTGCACCACATCACGTCACGCCGTCACGCGTTATCTACGTTCTGGTGCCAGAACCATGATTGAGCGTGTATTTGGAGCACCAGCAGAAGCCATCAGAGCGTTCTACAGAATTTAGCCAACGTCATCGGCAACGCCATCATGCCGTAAATTACCTAGAGTGATCATCGACAAACCGACAAGACGCAACGTTACATGCAATACATTTAGATCGGACACACAAAAAAGCGCTAAAGAAGAGTAAAGATTGGAATCGCACACGTTAGCTAGGCAGGGGATAGTAGAAGAAGAAGACCCTACCGTGAATTGAAACCTAGGTTAGGTTAGGTCCTTTTTAAAGTCAGTGTTTCTCTAAAAGCAATGTGTTTGTGATAGTTGAGAAATTTGAAGTACGTTTCACGTTTCGTTTGTCTTGAGTTTTACCGTTTCTTGTTGAGGAATCCGTCCTCACAATACAAATTTTTCAACAACTTCAAACACATCCCCATCAAACACTGCCTCAGCACCTTCTAGCACTATATGCAACAATGTATTTCGTGAGGCATATCCTCGCTGTCTCCCTCTTCAGAGGCACGAAGGGCTCCTCCACTGACCTGTGATCGATTCCAATAAAGTCGATATCGTCCATAAAGCCAAGGAGCATGTGAGTATTCATTCACTTTTTGCCTTCTTGTCAACTAAAACTTGATTTTTTTTTTCGTATGTCTTAATTGCCTCTTCACGCAAACAAATTCTTGTCTACAGTGCTGCATTCTTTAGTAGGAAGAATCTTACCGAAACCACGCAATTCGAGGTATCAAACCAGTACTGCAATTGACCCACAAAACCATTCGACTGAGCAACAAGCACATCGATTGTCTATCGGCTATTGTCATCCATAAATAAATTTCACAATTTCAAGGAATTTCGATTATTTATAGGATCGTGAGTATTTATTGAACTGCTTTCCGGTGGATTATTAGCTACAATAAATCGCAATCGCGATTACAGTTGAACGGGATTTTGGAGGATTTTCTGCTTCCTCAACAGATAGATTGAACCAGGCAACCAGACATCCGACAACCCAGCCATCGGCGGAAGGTAAAATAGCGAAGAAGGAAAAGCAATCATCGCGGAAAAAGTAATAATTTTTATTCTGGTTCAACCCCATGGCCAGCAGATACAGCTGGGTTGGTGGGCAAATACTTCTCACCGTGCGAGAACGATTTGCACCGGATGAGCAATGCTGGCAATCGATGAAATATAAATGCTTGCTAGATTTTCTACTGCAGCGGAAGGCAATTATACGGATGATATTATTCGACCCTTAGTGGTGAATACAATTTTTCAAATGTTTTGGATTATAATTAAAGCATAAAAAATCTTTTTGAAGCTTAATTTGCGAGTGATCACTTTACAGCCAATTTTTGCATAGTAAAGAATTTCTCACCTAATAATACACTCTATGGACATGCGAACAGCACTTATTTGTTTGAAATATTTGATTTATAAGAGGGAAACGGATTGACATAAGTATATTTATTGGCGTATAATCCTGGTTGAAACGACAGTTACCGGGTGGTTCAAATCTATTCCACTTAGAATTTGGTCGTACAAAAAAAAAAAAGAATTCCTCTAAGAGAAAACGTACAAAAAATCTTAGCACATGATTTAGTACCATTTTTTCAGCATTTCAAACATTTGATTGTCAGTTTCAAAATTAATTGTTTGATTGGAACTTTTTTCTCACAGCAAGAGTTCGCCGACTTAATCACAACATATCAATCCTTTGGAACAGGCATACATTTATAAGTCCTGTCTTCCTCAACATTTTCGGTGCTACGACCCGCTTTAAAGCTTTACAAACATCTCGCGGACTCTTAAAAGTGAACGTTCTTGAAATCAAATGCAATCAACCAAATGCAAGAATTCTGCTATGATCCGTTGGACGAGATTACTAATAATTGAGCCAGGAATGTAGATTTCTGGCTACTAGCATCTAGGCACAAGATGTACTTGGCGACGAGGTTGATGTAAGATCCCTTACTGCTGAAGCGACTCTCCAGTGTAAAAATCTGGATGAGATCACCGACGCAGCGGAGGTCTCGGCTGCTCTCAAAGAGCAGTGTGACATCGACGTAGCCAGTAAGGCCATCCACCTTAGAAAGGGCCCGCAGGGAGCCCAGGTGGCGGCGATCAGGCTGCCAGTTGCAGAGGCCAACAAAGCGAAGATCTTGGGCATACTCATGGTAGGCTGGTCGGTTTGCCGGCTGACCATACAACAGCCTCCTGAAGTTTGCTTCAAGTGTTTCGGGAAGGGCCATAAGTCGTGCAATTGCAATCATTCTTCAACATTCCAATTCCCACTTGCTTCTCAACAAAAATATTCCCAGGAGTCAATAGAGTCCTAAAGCCCTGTCCCAATTTTAATATCAAACGCTTAAGTTTAGGCCAGAAACACATATTTACTCAATATTTAAATTCATTTCGTTGGTTTACGACCAAAAAACATTTTTCCTGGTTTATGAGATTTCACACCCCTTGGTTAACACTAAAAATTTTGGGTGTATTTTCACTGTTCCTTCTGAAATGCCAGATAGGAACAACCCCAGTGTTAAAAAGTTAAGCCCCTGTGGCGTTTTTGTTTTTGAACGTCAAACATGATCAAAAGTGTCAAGGCTCAAATTTAAACCCATTTTTTAAATTAAAGTTTATACATGATAAAGTTATTTGCGCGGGAACATTTGCCAAAATAGTAACAAGAGCACGGCCCTACCAAACAAAGAAAGTTTTATAAAAAAAATTTGGACCCAATTGAAGATTTCATCAGAAATCGTCAGCTCTGGATGCTCTGCATTGAATATTTTAAAAGACTTGCTAATGGGCTTCTTTGCTCTGATATATTGTGTGAGAATGTGTCAAAAGTTTCACCAAGATATCTTCGAAAGCTTTGTCAGATATTCGTGACGAATCCTCGCAGAAAACTACGATCGATCGAAAATTACTTCAAAACTTCATGAGAGATTCACAAGACTTCCGCGAATGTTTTTTGTAAAAGCTGAGGAAAATATTGCTTTGTTTACTACTTCTAATAACCAACAAAGTTCTGAGAAATTTTCGAAGGATCTTGCCAGAAAGCTTTTCACACGGTGCAATGCCCACTGGCATGAGACAAAAATTAAAAAAAAATACTAATTAGAGAACACATGCAGAAATGCTGATCTTAATAAAGAGAGCTTGGTAGGTTCACGGCTCAGCATAAAACTCACAAGTCCAAGGATTCACCAATTATAAAAAAAGAATGTTGAAATTGTACATGCAAAGAACCATTTATTTCCCCAACCCCAAAGCAACTTAAATCTAAATTTTGTACTTAGCTGCTACTGTTGTAAATGAGTATATATGTTTAGGTCAGTAACTCAATCAGGATTTGGCTCTAGGGGGGGTTAGAAATAACATATTTTTCTAGACTAACATTTACAATTTATATGTTGCAGTATTAGCAAATTTTAGTTTCTGTCGTCTGCTCCAGGCAAACCTTTTTGTATAATTTTACCCAACTAGTTAAAAGGAGTCTGCTGTATCTGGTGTAGTTAATAAACTTTAGTCACAGACAAACAGACGTCACACTATCATCATTGTCCATCGACCACCTTTTTAACGGTCGATTCAAAAATATGGTAGGTGGCCAATCCGCCACCCGCAGCGCTCGCATCGTTTTCGTTCGCGTTTGACGTTTACACACTACCGCCATCTGTTGGCCCATCGGCCAAATACACTAATTTTAGCATTGGGCGTATATGTCCTCGTGACTATGATTTGGATCGAGATTTGTTCTAAGTGTTACGTCTGTTTGTCTGTGCTTTAGTAATGCACATGATATTTTATTCTTTTAAAAAATAAGCATACATTTTACTCTTCAACTATCAATGTTTAATAAAGTTTATACGAAATTCAAATATTTTGATAACGATTCAGATTTCATCTATTGTGGTTTGTTCAAAAGTTCATCCAAAACTGTTTCTTTTCTTATGGACCGATGCACGAGTTCACTAATTTGACGTTTGAGCGGTGCCGAATTCACTGGTTTCCATGGTAACATAAATAACACGGCACCGCTAAAACGTCAAATAGTAAACTCGTACATAAGTGCATTTTTTATTTCTTTATTAGTATCATTCCAAACAATATATTCATTTCTTATATCTATGTGTTCTGTGTTATTAGACAACACTCTCATCCTAATTTTATAAAACAAATTTAAGATTTTTATTAACATTTTGTTAACAACATATTACATTTAATTTGCCGTAGCAGTTAAGATTTTACACAGGTGAGTTGATTTCATATGTCACCAATGACAAAAAAATTGACTTATTGCGAGTCAATTTTCGCAAGTCAGTTTGGAGCAAATAACTTGCTGTCCAGAGTATTAAAAAGGCAAATAGGCAGCTATAAAAGTATATTTACCAAGCTGTGTTTCAACTGAAACACCTAAAGTTTCAAAAACTTTAGTTTTAAATGACGAAAACAGTTGATGCTTTATACGCTTATGAATGATGATTGCAACTCCCCCACATGCCCCATCATGTCGATCATTACGATAAACAAAAAAGTACGGATTTTTTTTTTTTTTTGAGTTTGAATCCAGTATTCAAATACGTTTCAGTAATAACTGCTATATGCACGTTATTAGCTGTAAGAAAATTAAACAGCTCGTCCTTTTTACCATTCAAAGAACGAGCATTCCAATTTAAAATATATATTTTTTTTATTTATTGGATACATTAGAAAAACGCAATTCAATAACAATTTGATTAGTAAATTTTACACCAAATTGGACTTCTTCAGTCATAGTGGTGGCTTTTGAACGTTGCATCAATAATTAGATTCAATTGCTCAGTTTATAAAATTAATATCAGAGGCAGACATATCACTTGAAATGGGTACATTTGATGATTTTCCGTTAAAATTTTCGGTAGACGAAGAGGCGGAGTAGGAGTTACCTGTGGCGGTAGGGTTTTCTTCCATTTGATTTGAAACAAGTAGAATGTGTACTCATAGTACGAACAGGGGAGGAGTTCAAATTACCTGCCACGATATCGGCAAAGGATTTTCCCTGGGTAGATACATTCGAAATTAAAAGCTTCGAATGGCTACCCGACGGATTAAAATTAGTTTGTGAATGAGCATGATTATGATCTTCCTGATGGGTATGATTCCTAATCAAGCGATCGTCAACTGAAAAATGAGTATTTTTCGATACTCTACCAGGCAAATTCCGGAAACGACCGTTATCGTAACGGATATTATCTTTCATCTGCCTGGCACGAGCCTTGACGACTCGTGGAGGGCAAGCCCAAAAATTGGACTTATGATCGCCCCCGCAATTAGAGCAAATAAACTTGGTTGTATCTTCCTTCACTGGACATGCATTTAGCATTCATGCGGCAATTTTTTGTACCATGACCCCACTTTTGGCACCGACAGCACTAAGTGGGGTTCTGGTAATTTCCTCCAGGTTTCTGGAAATGTTCCCACGTCACACAGACATCGAACATAAGTTTTGCTTTTTCTAAAGCTTTAATGTTATTTAGATCTTTTTTGTTAAAGTGAACGAAATAATATTCTTGAGAAAGCCCTTTCCGACTAATGCCAGATTGGGTTCTCTTTTTCATAATGATTACTTGGACTTTGGAAAATCCAATTATATTATTAATACCATTTTTGATCTCTTCATGTGACTTATAGTCACTTGAGAGACCTTTCAAGACGACTTTGAACAAACGTTCAGTTTTGTCGTCATAAGCAAAAATTTGTGCTTCTTCTCTTCAAGATGTTTGAGAAGAGTTTGCGATCTTCAAGAGTTTCCGGCAAAACGCGACAGTCTTCTTTCTTTGTGATTAGGAAGGAATCCTTGATTACCCTAATGGAGTTCAAGACCTCCTGCCTAAATCTCCCAAATTCGGAACAACTGATTATGATAGGCTGTACTCTTTGCTTCCTCACTTGATTGAAAGAGCCTGGGCTAGAGACTGCTTCGATTTGGTGTTCGGAAAATTTGTCTAGAGCATCGAACTGATTGCTCATTTCGATACAATTATCAACATTATCATTTCACCCTTGAAAGAAAGTTCGCATTCCGGAGAAAACATCCTTTCTTCCATCTTGCCACGTTTAGTGACAGTTTTAAATCTCACTTTTTTGGAAGGAAGTTGTGAATTCAGAGATTCACCCTTCCTTTTGTTTGTTGTTGCAACCATGTTTAGTGAATAAACGAAAGAAGACGATACCTCCTGAGAGGTTTGTTCCCAAGACGGTGTCCAAGAAGGATTACGGACCGCTAGCTTTCGCCAACGGGTCCAACGAAAAAACCGAAGGCACGGGTCCAAACAAGACCGTAAAGAGATCAATAGTAGAAAAAAATAGTACTGAAAAGTACTGTTTTAATAGCACTGAAAAGTACCGTTTATAATTTTAGCACTGAAAAGTACTTTTTTGCAATTTCTCATCGTAATAGGCTGTTTTTCATCACGCCAAATCTGTCATGAAATGGGCCTACTTTCCTGCACTGAAGTATGCATTGCGAGAATAGTCATTACCTAAATGAAACCAGTGTTTGTAATGATTCATTACGCAACGCTTTCTCATTACGCAAACTGTTTTGAGTTGCATAATGAATCATAACACAACAATTTCTCATAAATGTAAAATGTTAGTGTATGTATTCCTATATAATTTCTGATACCCTCGAGTGGTCTTCTACGAAATTGCACAAAATGTTGTACGTAACTCGTTGCAGAACTCGATTTTTACAGCACTCGTCGTAATTATCCTACTCGGCAAGCCTCGTAGGATAAATTTTCGACTCGTGCTGTAAAAATCATCATTCTGCAACTTGTTCCGTAAACTACTATTTATGTAGCACTTAAAAAAAACCGTTTTATTGCTTTAGGTAGTTTTAAAAAAACTTCCAAGATCAGAGAGAATTCGTGTACGCACAGCACGAAGGTACGATGCGTACTAGGTCCATAGTTATATTTGGATGCACATACTATAGTGTTAGAGTTCAATCACTCTTCGCCTATTTTGTTCCTTAAATACGATTCCTAGTTTTCAACGATGAGAATGATCATTCAGCGCATTAAGTTGCAGTAGAAAACGTTGCGATTATTACTAGCAGTTGGGCGAAGAAATATCAGCATTGTAGATTTTAACACATTCCCAGCTTGTAGACGAATATTTCAACTTTTTTTTCATAAGAGCTTATATGTATTCATCGATTATTTGATTCACTTCTCGTTACATTTTTTTTGTTTTGCATGATGATAAAGAAACACTAAATCTTGCATCAACGACAAGAAATATTATTTGCGAAAGAGAGAATCAATGAAGAGAAATAGCTCATATAAGTTAAGTCCCAATGAAAAATTCTTCAATAATCTATATTTTCAATCCCAAAATCAGTGGCTTTACGGTAACTAGAACAAAAAAGTTTTGCAAAGTCAAGTCATTGAAGACAAGAAATATTCATAAATGCTAATAAATCTTCGAGCTGTTTAGTAGAATACCTATAAGTAGATGAAAAAAAAACGAATTTAGTACTAGGGTCGATGTACCAATAGCCGCATAGCTAAGAACAAATATTCATATAAAATTGAAAAATAACGCTAGCGTAATTATTTTTACATCATCTGAAAGCTTTTTATCTTGGTTTTGTGGGAAAAATATGAAAACTACGAAAACTCATATGTTTGTATTTATTATCGCTTGTTCCACTATAGGAATACATGTACCTATAGTAGCACTATTTCTAATTTCTGTTCCTATAGTAGCACAAGCATCACGGCGTTAGCAAAATACTAATCAAAACCGTATTTTTATAAAACTTTTATATTTTTCCTACAATATGTGTATAAAAAGCTTTCGTTTGATGTAAAAAAAGTTCTTAATTCATCAATTATTTCGTATAATAAAAAATAGTTTCTCTCAGTAGTGCTACCATAGGAACAATAGGTTTACTATAGGCTCAAGGGAGCTAAAATTTTAAGCAAAACTATTTTTTTCGATCATTTGTTGAACAAAATCAAGCTGTGTATCAATGGTACTTAGATAGATTGCTCCTGACCTTCATGTCAAAAATTATTTTAAAAGATTAATAGCAAAACGGCCGTAAAAAGCCACTAGTGCGACTATAGGGGACTGTCCACTAAGGGAACACCAACCCTATACCATATAATTCCACTAGAGTTTGTATCCTTTGACAGATACGCGTTTTTCGATCTCAACCAACCAGACCGACCAGACGGCCTTACAGTTGAGGTCGAAATACGCGTATCTGTCAAAGGATACAAACTCTAGTGGAATTAAATGGTATAGTACTAAATTCAGTTTTTTCATCTACTTATTCATATATGCGTTCAGTCAGAGTGGACCAAGTGAAAATCTTGAGTACCGGCCAAAATATACTGGTCCAATAAGCGGGCTCAAGAACATTCCATACAGATTGTCCGACATTTCCCCGAAAACCATTTCCCCGAATGCAATTTTCCCGAATGACGTTTTCCCGAATGAATCACTTCCCCGAAAACTTTTTTCCCAAATGTACCATTTCCCCGAAAAAATATTAATGTTAGCTATATACTTAAAGTCATACATAATTCTGCTGCCAAAAGGTATTTAACGTGCTAGCTAATGTAAGGTTAGATGAAAATTTGATACATTTTTTCAAAAATCCATGTATCTGAAGTAACTGGTGATCAAAATGATGTGCCGCGTGCATTATACTAAAAGCCTCTTTAAAATCGCTCATGTGATAGCCTGACATGAAAAAACAAGCTCATGATAGGCAGTTACATTGTTAACGGTATGATTAGTCTATGGCTGTTTGGCTTATGGACATTTGGGCGAATAGACATTTGGCTGAGTTATGCCTTCTTAGAATTATGGGCTATTATTTTATTTAAACTGTTTCAATAATTATTGGCAATTAGCTGGTAATATTTCAATTTGAATTTTCCCTTCTTTCAATGATAGGCTGTTCTTTCAAATTGTTTCGGAATATTTCGCAAAGATTCATTATTCGGTTAAATGTTCTTTTGCCATGTATTCATTTAGTCAAACCATTCTTTCATAATACTTAGCGTGCCATAAAGGACTGTAACTAAAATAAGCCAAGCTTTAGTACGGTAGGATAATTAAAGAATCTATTTTATCTTGCCTACATAACTAGATATTGATTTTCTAGAATCTTTTGAAAAGACGCAACACCATGCTTCTATTTATATTTTCTAATAATAAATCAGTTTAAAGATAAATGTCTTCATTAGAAACAAATTTGTCGAAAATTGCCTGAAACTAATAGCCGAAAACATCAAATGAAGTGAGCATGTTAATAATGAATACCCAAAATGCTAATAATCACTACTTAAATAAAAAAGCATGCCTATTCAATGATAAATCTTTATTAAGGGTTGATCGGAAACATTGAAAATGTTGGTTCAAAACATTAGAATCCGTAATATTTGCATTTACAATAAAAGTTCATGAAATAGCATATAATTTTTATAACAAAAATGGGACACAAACTACTAATGCGAAAGCAATGATCGAATAATAGCCTCGAAACGATGCACTTATCTGTCAGATGAGTCCCGAACAAACTTATCGACTCATTTTTCTTTTAAAATTCTTAAGCAGTGAAGATCAAGATGTCCCTTTTGGGTCACGCCTTTGAGTCCTGCACACAATTTTCAATCAATAAAACTTTATTTAGTAATTTTGTCGATGCCGGCCGTTCAGCCAGATGTCATTAAGATAAATTATGTCCGGACAAACGACAAAAGGCATCAGATTTGCTCACCCCTTGGATAATCTTTCAAAACCCATTCTAAATTTTCCACATTTTTATTGCTATTCTTAGCATAATCAAATTTTCGTTCTATTCCGTTAGGACCGAATGTCGTTGGGCCGAAGGTATATAGGCCAAATTCCGTTAGGATGAAAGGGTCACAGGCCGAAAGGGTAATTAGGCCGAAAACGACCAATAGTTCTCATGAACTGTAAGGTCGAATGGATAACTAACAGGGATTGGTCAGGCTAATTTGCGTTACCTAGAAGGCGCCGAATGAATTGTAAGGTCGAATGGATTGTTAGTTTTCGATCAGGATAATTTGCATTACCTAGAAGCCCACAATATCCACTGTGAAATATAACTAGAAAGAACAGCCTTTGATTAAAAGAAGGAAAAAACAGTGATGAATCTGTTAGCCTTATGTAATAAAAGTAAATGATCAAATGTTACTCTAACGACCCTTTCGGCCTAACGGCATTTGGCCTAAAGATCTGCACCCTAAATATTAATACTGAACTTAATGTTTAACATATTTTTAAAAGCAGGGCTTCTAATAAAAACTGTCATCGATTTCCAATCCAAATATCTCGTCTGTCGTTTCTCGATTCAAATGATTCATAAGAGAATCATTAGTTTGAAGCGATTACCTGACTAACTGAATTCAGTCTATTACTCTGATAGTTGAAAAAAAAAAGTGTTTGCAGAAAGCTTTTGGGGAAACAGTACATTCGGGGAAACAGTGCATTCGGGGAAATGGTTTCCGGGAGAAAATCCTTCGGGAAAAAATCATTCGGGGAAATGGTTTTCGGGGAAATGTCGGACAATC